>NW_028274812.1:63524138-63825729 GCF_037043125.1 Eumetopias jubatus
ACAACAAAGACGGCAGAGGTACATTATTTGAGTTCTCTAAAAACCAAGAAAGTGAAGAGTATAAGAACACTTGCCCAGTTAGATGTAATGAAAATGTCTTCAGTGGCAGGAACTAAAGTTCCTGTCCCCAAAGAGGCAGAGACAAAATTAGATATCACATCTTCCCCTTTCAAGAATAAAAAGGTCTCAGTCAAAAGTGAAAAGTAAGAATAATTTCTGTCAAAATATTTATTTTGATGTGGACAACAGGACTTGGAAACTTTCTATAAAAAACAGTGAAATAGGGGCGCCTGGGTGGCTCAATCATTAGGCGGCTGCCTTCGGCTCAGGTCATGATCCCAGGGTCCTGGGATCGAGCCCCGCATCGGGCTCCCTGCTCAGTGGGGAACCTGCTTCTCCCTCTCCCACTCCCCCCGCTTGTGTTCCCTCTCTCTCTCTGTCAAATAAATAAATAAAAATCTTTAAAAATAAATAAACAACAACAACAACAAAAACAGTGAAATATCGGAAATCTATTGAATGTCAAAAAAACCCACTTTTGAAAAGAAGTATACTTAAAATATGTTCATCTAATTTTTAGAGTTGTTATTCTACCATAAAAGAATTATTGGCAATTTTAATAATAATTACATGAAATAACAAATTACATATACTTTATTTATTTTAAAAATCTTAAGAAGTAGAAAACAAATGAAAGAAATGAATCATATTCCTACTGTTCAGAAGAAGCTTCTCTCCACATGTTCATGTGTTTCTTTACAAGTGTTTCTGTGTATTTTTACATTAGATCATACAGACTATGCAGTTTTATAACATAAGAGTTCACATGCATCTCAATTTGGAAATAGAATTTACTAAGAAGGTTTTAATGAAGAGATTTTCATTAAAAGCCTCTATACAGAAGTGTGGTTAGGATTAAGGACAAGGGATGATGGGCATCAGAGAACAGCAACAGGAGGGAGCAGTACGGCCTTAAGGACAAAGGAAAGATACCACGTTTTTCTAGAGTTCCATGGAAACCGAAGTGGCAAGGAATCTGCATGATGCAGTTTGTAGTAGTCAACTTCTCAGAGTGTCGACAGATCAAGGACAGGAACAGAAGATCAAAGAAGAATGGCTCTAGCAGAGTGGGGAACAAATGGAGAATAATCAGTGCATCGATTATTTAAAATTGCTTATTAATAGATTTTTATGGCCATGTAATAGTCTAAAATAACCATACCATGTATTACAAGCACTACTTTTTGATTGACTACTTAGATTGTGTCCAGTACGTTTGCCATTAGAAACAACACTGCAATGCATATATTTCTTCGTTTCTGCAATTTCCTTCGAGTGAATTCTTGGGAGTTGAATTATTACACTAAAAAGCATAAATGTTCTTCGGCCTCTTAAAACTTGCTGACAATGTTTTACAACTGTATATATAATTATTCCTCCAGCAATGCAAGAGTGTGCTTGTTTTACTGCACATTGTTGAGCATTGCATATTCCCATAAAAGTTATTTCTTACTTTGATGAGAAATTTTTCCATAGAAATCACGTCTGCATATTTTTAAAAGAAATCTTTAAAACCACGTCTCTTTAATTTTGTTACGATTTTCTTTTCTACGTGCTTTTTGAATTTTTTAAATTGTGTCAGCATCGTGATGTGATGATAATCCGTGGTTGCTCTTCATGCTGCCGCACCAGCCTCATTGATTTAATAATCCAGTTTCTCTAGTGCTGACTTGGGTTGCTCCCTTAATCATGTAGTAAATGGTTACAAACAATGATGTATGTTTTCCGAGGTATCTGGTTTATTTCATATTTCAGTCAATTTTTTTTTCAGTGTGACTGAAGCAGAGCAACTCTGTAGTGCCAAGTTGTCCTTTAAAATATCTGGACAATAGAAAGCAACAAAAGACAGCCTCCACGTTCCCTAGTAAGAGGCTCACTGCCTGCCTTCTTTACCTTTTAACCGCAGCCTACGCTTTAATGGTAATAATAATAAAATGACAACAACACCACAATGAACAGTATCAGTGAGTACTTACCACAGGCCAGGCATCATGAAGAAGCTTCCACATCAACTCAAACCACAGCCAAGATGCCTCTCTTCTAAGTCAGGAAGGGATGTATTGGGAGGCTGGAGTATACATTACCAAATTCTTGTTGATTCTCCTTTCAAAGTCCTTCTTAAATTTCTCCACTTATTTCTACTCTCACTGCCATTGTCTTATTCAAGCAGTCATCTTCTTTGGTGGATTAATGCAGCAGACATTCTCAGTTCTCAACTGGTTTGGTTTGGTCTCTTAATAGGCCTGCTGTTTAACATATCTATTAATTTTTTAAAAATTTCATTGACTATTTTTATTTCCATAATCTCCACTTGATTCCTTTCAAATACATCTGTGTTTTTTTTCCTCATAAAATCTTTATTCTTCATGTGTTCTCTTGCTTCCTTGATCTCTGAATATTTTAAACATATTTTAAAATCTCTTTCTGATCTGTTTGATCTCTATTTCTTAGTATGAAGTATGAATTATCCACTTATGGCTTTTCCTGAGTTTGTCTCAATTGGGAGTTTTTGCTCTAAAAGATCTGGGCATTTCATGGATTTTACAAGTGCCCATATTGCAGTTTCACTGTTACCAGGACGCTATTGGGTCAACCAGTTTGGGACTATATACTAGTTTCTTATTCAAGGTTTCTGCACCTCATGGATATTGTGAATTTAGGTCTTATTTTTTATGCAAGATAAGAGCTTTGGTTCTGTTTTGTGAAGGATAATTCCTTCTACCAATGGCCCAGGCAGGGTGTCTGTCTCCAAATCAGTTTGGAGTTTTCATAGTTCCCATGTGGGCTTAGCTTTCAAGTCAGTTGGGTAAACAGCCTAGGAGAGGGATTATGGGATGATATGATAAGATTCTGGTCAGTTTTGTAGGAACCCTCCAAACTGTCTTCAAAAGTGGCTATAGGGTCTTGCATTCCCACCAGCAAGGAATAATTGTTCTTATTGCTCTACATCCTTGCCAGTAATTGCTATTTCAAGAATTTGGGATTTTAGCCTTGTAGCAGTGAAAAGTATGTAGCTGCATCTCTTTGTTTTGATTTGCATTACCTTAATGACATGCCATTGACAATCTTCTCATATGCTTATTTGCCATCTGTATATCTTCTTTGCTCAGGTGCCTATTCATTTCTTTTGCTCTTTTAAAAATTAGGTTGTTGATTTTCTTACTGTTGAGTTTTAAGAATCCTTTGTATATTTTGGATACAAGTCTTTATCAGATACATGCTTTGCAAATATTTTCTCTGAGGCTGTGGCTTGTCTTTTTATGCTTGTAACAATGTCTTTCATAGAAGTTTTAAATTTTTTAAATTATTTTTAATTGTGATAAAATATACATAGCATAAAATTTACCATTTTAACCATGGGTTGCCCTTTCACAGTTGTTTATGTGTTTTAATGCCCCGAAGTTTTTAATTTTATTAAAGTCCAATTTATCATTTTCCCCCCCCATGGATCATGCTTCTAATGTTGTATATAAAAACTTATCACCAAACACAAGGTAACATAGATTTTCTCTCATTTTCTTCATGAGGTTTTATAATTTTGCATTTTACACTTAGATCTATGATCTATTTTGAGTTAACTTTTGTGAGAGGTGAAAGGTCTGTGTCTATGTTCACCATTTTGCATATGGATGTCCAAATGTTCCAGCATTATTTGTTGAAAAGACTATGCTTTCTTCATTGAATTGCTCTCACACATTTGTTGAAAATCAGTTTACTGTTTTGGTAGGACTATTTTTTGTTTCTCTATTCTATTCTATTGATCTATGTGACTATTCTTTAGCTAATATGATAATGTCTTGATTAAGGTAGTTTTATAGTAAATCTTGAAATAGAGAAGTGTAAGTTCTACAATTTTTCTGCTTCTTCCATATTGTGTTAGTTATTCTAAGTCTTTGCCTTTTTATATGAACTTTGGAATCAGTTTATCTATATCTACAAAATATCTTGCTGGGATTTTGATTAGGATTGCATTTAATCTATAGATCAAGTTGGGAAGAATTGATATCTGAACAATATTAAGTGTTCCAATTCATGAACACGATATCTTTTTTTTTTTTCTTAAAGAAAACCATGTTCCAAATCGTGTTCTAGGCCTGGGTATAAAGCCTCAAATCAAATCTATATGCTAAATCCATGTCTGTAAGGTATATATCATGTCCTGCTGTCCTACCATTTCCTAAACCATATTTTCCTTCAACTAGAACTTGTTGATACATCTTTGAATGCTTTAGCAGACTACATTTATTTTGCCTAATTTAAGGTACTTTATAGACTTCTTCTAGGGGCTTTTAAAATGCTGATCCCTTTCCCTGAGATCTTTGCCTACTGCTGGATACTCATCTTTAAATATGAGTTTAGACGCCATAATCTCAGTTACTTCTGACTCCCCGATTAGGTTGAGGGTCCCCAGTTCACTCTCTGGTTCTTATATATTCTATTGTTCATAAACCAGGCATGAGAACCTGAAGTAATTTGGAAAAAACACAAATCTTTACTTGCAGGTATTAAGCAGCTTGAAAAGCTCAACATTGATACATAAATTCCTTCTTCCGTCCTCTGCAAACACAAACCCCAGCTTTTTTTATATGTCACTCTTCGCAAAAACCATGAACAAAAGTTCTTTAAATCCAGGAACTATTTGTCCTATAACCAACACATTCTGCTCCTAGTTCAATATGTAAATGGACTTATCTGCCATTCCTGAAGCACTCCTCATTTCCTCCTATGCCCATTTTCTGAATCCCCATCAAAGAGCTAAAAATATGGCCTCAGACTTCTGTGAAAGATGACAGAGTAGGAGGGTCCTAAGCTCACCTTGACCCATGAATACAACTAGGTAACATCCACATCAGTGTAAATACCCAGGAAATGACCTGAAGACTGGCAGGACAGACTTTCCACAGCTAAATGTGGCAACATTGAAGTGGGTCGAAAGGGTGCTGTTGGAAGGTAAGCTAACACGTGGGACTGTCTGTAGGAAGGAGAGATGCTGTGGGAGTGGAGAGGGAAGAGCAGACCCCAGAGTAGGTACCCTAGGCATGAGGGGCCCACACAGGGAAGACAAATCCCTATAATATTTGGCTTTGAAAACCAGAGGAGCCTAATGTTGTGAGTTCTTACAATAAGTGGGGCTTAACACATGGAACCTTACAAATCAGTGGGCTTGGCTCTGAGAGAGCCAGAGGGTGATAAACAACTGAGTCCCTGTCCTTAAAGGGACAGCATAGGAACAGTCCTGCTGAGATACAGCATAGAAGAAGCAGTTTGAAAAATACCTGGGGTATATGGGAAGATATATTTACTAATCTCAGAACAGAATTAGAGTGGCAGTGATCTTTGGGAGAATTGTCCAAAAACAAAAGAGCTGATGGGTACTATTTCCCTCCCCTCCCCTCCCCCAGCCTAAATACATGGACATCTGCCAGAACCAGCTCAGCACAAGCACTCTCTCCCTCGCCTTGAAAAGAATGCCCACCCCCATGTTCCCTTGTGGATCAACCCCCTGAAACACACTCTTGACAAAAATCCATCCAAAGTGGCATCACAAGCCTGGCATTGTGCAAGCAGCTCCAACAAGAGACAGCACCACTCCAAAGTGACTCCTGCCCTGGGGAGGGAGGAAGATAATCACACACATCAGTCTGACTATGGCCCCAGCAGTGAGCTGGGGGCAGACATATGATGGAACTGCAGACCCAGCCTAGCAATGAAAATTTCTTGGGGAACAACACAGGGAGAGTGCTCTGCAGTTTGGTACTACTGCAGCTCTGGCAAATGCCTGGTCTGACCCAAGTCAAGCCCAAGGTGGCCCCAGACTGGCCCGCTAACAACACAGGGACCGAACTCTGCCCACAGTAGGCAAAGAGAACCATTGCATGACAGGACTGTAGACAAAGCAGCTCCACTACAATAGTAGGGCACATGCAACACACATAGGAGACACCCCTCAGGTGCTGGGTTCTAGTGAATAGGAGACATTGCATTCTAGGGCACTACAGGAACTTTTCTTCATAAGGCCATTACTTTTAAAGAGCAGGAGACATAGCTGACTTTCCTAACACATAGAAACAGACACAGAGAATTAACCAAAATGAGGAGACAGAGGAATATTTCTCAAATGAAAGAATAGGACAAAATAACAGCAAGACAGCTAAACGAAATGGAGATAAGTAACATGCAAGATATAAAATTTAAAGTGACAGTCATAAAAATAAGAACAAAAGAGGGAGTAAAGCTTCCAAATTCATTCTATATGGTCAGCATTATACCCAAACCAGATAAAGACATGACAAAAAGAAAGGAATGTCTCTCTGATGAAGGTAGATGCATAAATCCTCAACAAAATATTAGCAAACTTAATCCAACAATATATTTTAAAAAATCATTTACTGTGATCAAGTGGGATTTATTCCTGGGTTGCAAGGGTGTTTCAGTATTCACAAATCAATCAATATGATACATCATATCAACAGGAGAAAGGATAAAAACCATATCATCATTTCAATAGATGCAAAAAAAGTGTTTGACAAAGTATAACATCCATTCATGATAAAGACCCTCAACTAAGTAGGTTTAGAGGGAACATACCTTAACATAATAAAGGCCATCTATGAAAAACCCACATCTAACATCAGACTTAATGGTGAAAAACTGAGAACTTTTCCCTCAAGATCAGGAACAAAACAAAGATGTCCACTCACCACTTTTACCCAACATAGTATTGGAAGTCCTAGCCACAGCAATCAGACAACAAAAAGAAATAAAAGGCATCCAAATTGGTAAGGAAGAAGTAAAACTTTCACTATTTGCAGATGCATAAGACTATGTATAGAAAACCCTAAAGACTCCACCAAAAACTACTAGAACTGATGAATGAATTCAGTAAGGTTGCAGGATACAAAGTCAATATATGGAAATCCATTGCATTTCTATACACCAATAATGAAGTAGCAGAAAGAGAAATTAAGAAAACAGTCCCATTTGCAATTGCACCAACAATAATAAAATACTTAGGAATAAACTTAACCAAGGAGGTGAAAGACCCATACTCTGAAAACTATAAAATATTGATGAAAGAAATTGAAGATGACACAAACAAATGGAAAGACACTCCATGCTCATGGATTGGAAGAACAAATATTGTTAAAATGTCCACATTACCGAGAGCAATCTACAGATTTAATTCAATCCCTATCAAAACACCAACAGTGTTTTTTACAGCACTAGAAAAAATAATCTTAAAATTTGCATGGAACCACAAAAGACCCTGAATAGCCAAAGCAATCTTGAGAAAGAACAAAGCTGGAGGTATCATAATCCCGGATTTCAAAATATACTACAAAGTTGTCGTAATCAAAACAGTATGTTACTAGCACAGAAATAAATCCACAACTATATGGCCAATTAATCTTTGACAAAGGAGGCCAAAATATGCAATGGGAAAAAAAAATCTCAACAAATGGTGCTAGGACCACTGCACAGCTACATGCAAAAAACTGAACCACTTTCTTACACCATACACAAAAATAAACTGAAGATAAATTAATGACCTGTGAGACCTGAAACCATAACCATCCTAGAGGAGAACACAGGCTGTCTGACATGGCCATAGCAACATTTTTCTAGATATATCTCCTGAGGCAAGGGAAACAAAAGCAAAAATCAGCTATTGGGACTGCATCAAAGTAAGAGTTTCTGCACAGCAAAGGAAACAATCAACAAAACCAAAAGGAAACCTACTGAATGGGAGAAAATATTTGTAAATGACATATCCAATAAAGGGTTTGTATCCAAGATATATAAAGAATTTATACAACTCAACACCAAAAACCAAATAACCCAGTTTAAACACGGGCAGAAGATACGAACAGACATTTCTCCAAAGAAGACATACAGAGGCCACTAGGCACATAAAAAGATGCTCAACATCATTCATCATCAGGGACATGCAAATCAAAACCACAATGAGGGGGTGTGGGTGGCTCAGTCAGTTAAGTTTCCAACTCTTGATCTCAGCTCAGTTCTTGATCTCAGGGTAATGAGTTCAAGGTCCATGTTGGGCTCCACACTGGGCATGAAGCCTACTTAAAAACAAAAACAAAAACAAAAATAAAAACAGAATGAGATATTACCTCACACCTGTCAGAACGACTAAAATAAAAAACACAAGAAACAATAAGTGTTGGTGAGGATGTGAAAAAAAAAAGGATCTTTGTGCACTGTTGGTGAGAATGCAAACAGGTCCAGCCACTGTGGAAAACAGTATGGAGGTTCCTCAAAAATTAAAAATAAAATTACTATATGACTCAGTAATTCCACTACTGGATATTTACCCAGAGAATATGAAAACACTAATTTGAAAAGATGTATGCATCCCTATGTTTATTGCAGCATTATTTACAATAGTTAAATAATGGAAGCAACCCAAGAATTCATGGATGGATGGATGGATAAAGAAGGGTGGGATATAATATATATATATATATATAAGGAAATACTACTCAGCCATAAAAAAGAATGAAATCTTGCCATTTGCAACAACATGGATGGATCTAAAGGGGATTATGTAAGTGATATAGTTCAGAGAAAGATGTATACCATATGATCTCACTCATACACGGAATTTAAGATACAAAACAAATGAACAAAGAAAAAAAGGGGCGAGCCAAAAAAAAAGATTCTTATATATAGAGAAAGAACTGGTGGTTACCAGAAGGGAGGTGGGTAGGGGGAAAAATGAAATAGGTGATGGGGATTAAGGAATACACTTGTAGTGAGCACCGGGTGATATATGGAATTGTTAAATCACTATATCATACACCTAAGACTAATATAACACTGTATATTAATTATATTGGAATTAAAATAAAAACAGACTAGGTAATTTTTATTTTTTATTTTTTATTTTTTTAAAGATTTTATTTATTTATTCATGAGAGACAGAGAAAGAGAGAGAGAGAAGCAGAGGGAGAAGCAGGCTCCCCGCCGAGCAGGGAGCCCGATGCGGGGCTCGATCCCAGGACCCTGGGATCATGACCCGAGCCAAAGGCAGATGCTTAACCATCTGAGCCACCCAGGTGCCCCAGACTAGGTAATTTTTAAAAAGAGCTTAAAATATTGTCTAGTAATGCTCAATATTCTTACGGGGTTGGAGAGGGCAAGAACCTGCCTGGATACACCCACACTCTACTTTTCAAGTTTTGGTTCTGTCTGCTTTCTTCATCGCCATTGTTTCCAGTACCCAGAGAAATACCTGTAACAAAATATGCACTCAATCTTTGTTCAATAAGTGACTAAGTCATTTTCTCAAATGTGCATTTCTTGGTTAAGTCTTTTTTCCCCTGCCTTTTGTTCTTTTTATTCATTTAAACATACATACACATTTTCAAATAAATAATTTAACAAAAATTAGTTCATGATGTTTTGTAAGCTAGTTTCTGTCTTGATCATTATAATATTTTGGACAGATTATGTCAATTAATATAAATCTACACAATTATTTTATCTTTTTAAAGATTTATTTATTTTTTATTTTAGAGAGAGAGAAGGGGGGAGGGGAAGAGAAAATCTCAAGCAGACTCCCTGCTGAGCATGGAGCTCCATATTGGGCTCGATCTCATGACCCTAAGATCATGACCCGAGCCTAAATCAAGAGTTGGACAACTGAGCCATCCAGGCACCCCTATATCTACACAATTATTGATTTTATTTTTTAAAAAGATTTTATTTATTTGAGAGAGAGAGAGAGCACTAGTAAGGATGAGGGGGTCATGGAGAGGGAGAAGCAGATTCCCCACTCAGTAGGGAGCTGGACATGGAGCTCAATCTTAGGACCCTGAGATCATGACATGAGCCAAGGCAGACATTTAACCAACTGAGCCACTCAGGCACCCCTACACCTACAAAATTATTTTAAAACCTGCATATATAACAATTCTCTCTTCCACCAAACCAATTTCTTAAACTTTTAGAAGAGTAGGTTGTTTGTAATTTTTTGGGATTATAAATCACACTATTTTGAATGACATTTTATATGCATGTTTGCACTTGCTTGAGAATTTCCTGAGAATAAATTTCTAGATTTAAAATGCTGTGCTGAAGATTATGCAGTTAAAATTGTAATGAAATTTCCAGAAAATTTATATAAGTTTGTCCTCTCACTAAAAGAAAACCGAATTTCCTTTCCCTCACATTCTTGATAAGTGGAGTTATCTTCCAGTTTTTCATCTTTGCCAATCTGATAGGTGAAGACAAAGCTATCTTATTTTTATTTTACTTGCATTTCTTTACATGGCAGGGGCGTTGTATACTTTTTCATGCACCTACCAGATTTTTGTAATTTTTCTTTTCTTAATACACTTTAGTTTCTATTTGGAGGTCTTTACTTTCTCACTATTTTTAAACTAAAGTTTAAAAACTTTAAAAAATTATGCATAACTCTTTCCCTTTCCTGTATGTTGTAAACACTTTCCCAAGTTTTCATTTTTCTTTAAACCTTTTCTCCATCAAAATAGAGATTAAGGAAGTTCAAGCAGCCACGTGGAGAGGCCACATAGAGAAGCCACGTGTATATGTGATTTGCAGTTCAAGCTGAGGTGCCAGGCCACAGCTAGCACCAACCACAAGTCATGTGAGTGCACACTTCAGATGATTATAGCCCTTAACTCTTGAGTCATCCTCAGTCACTGAGTCTTCCCAGCTGAGACCCCAGATACCACGTGAAAAAAAACCAAGCTGTTCCTAAAGTGCTTTATGCAAATTTGTAACTCATAGAGTATGTGAATATAAAAAATGGTTGTTCTTTTACACAATTAAGTTTACAGTGGCTTGTTATATAGCAATAGTGATTGGAATAATAGTCTTTCCTATTTTCATCCATATCTAAATTATCAATCTCATCAGCCACTATTCTCCTTCTAAGGAGCGGATCACTCTACCATACATGTCCCCAAGCCTATGAAAATGCTTTCACTCAAATCCTCTTCAAAGAACATAGTATAGCATTGTTTTCTGGACCTTCGATAGCTGAAGGAATTAAACAGAGGGCCACTTCTTTCAAACTGAGTTAATTAGATTATTCACCTGGGAATTTGGAATTACGGTGATGAGAGCTTGCATTAACTGGCAGTAGGATCGAAAGTAAGAAATATATGGGAAAATAGTTCAGTTATAAATAATAGATGTTCTGAACTTCTCTAGTTGCTATACTTTTTGTATCCTAGATGTATAGATTTTCCTTGGTTTTGACATCATATGCATAATTAAAATACTATCATTCACTTGCAGTAACTTCAGAGATTTCATTTTCTTGTTACTAAGTTTATTGACTTTACTCAGATTTTTTGCTACACTTGCTCGGAACTGATTTTACTCATACTGTTCTTCTCTGCCATGCAAACTACAATGCTCAAATCTTAGCTTCTTTTGTAAATATTGAATTTCCTAGGTAGAATGTATGATTTCATCTCTAGTAATTTCACTGCACTCCACTCTTACCTCTAGAAACAACACTCCCAGTGGATTTTAATCATTTGTGTACATGTTTTTTATCTCATTGCACTACACACAGACAGAATGAGCATTACTGATAATCACACAGTGGCATAGGATGAGAAATTTATCCTATGACATATTATGTGTACATACTTTTTATAATTCTACTAAAAAGAATTAGTTCTAGGAAACAGAATGCATCTCAATATCTGCTCAGAAAAATGGGAAACTAACATTTATTAGGTTCTATCATGTTCTAGATACACTCAGAACCACCTCCAGCACTAAAGGGGGATGACTGAAACATAAGCCTATTTGAAGATCCCTGCCACCCAACAACAACAAAGGAAGCCCAAAAGGTAAGATACTCGTAGGTGGGCCATGCCCTAACCAGATTAACCATTCCAAAGAAAGAGACTAATTTACTTTTAATTGCTGCATAGAATTATTTATAATCCCCATTTCTAAATATTTGTAAAATGCATACCACCATTTAATTATTTCCAAAGGCTGTTATATAAGTACAAATTGTATAATTTTAGGAGCACAGTGAGCTATAAAATGAAAGATGCTACAGTAATACTGAGAATTATTAAGTGTCTTCTTGAAAAACAAAACAGCCAAGACAAATTCATAAAGCTTGCTGATGACAGACAATTATCATCCATTCTTCACAGGAAGGAAAGGAAAAAGTGATTCTCCTACAAATGAATGGTTAGAGTTATAAAATGAGTGAAATGTAATGACATAACCAAGAAAATGGAGAGCTAAATACCTAGAAGGAAGAGAGGAATGTATTAACATTAAATAGCAAGGGAAATTATATTTCAAGGAGCATAACAATAAGCAAGGTTTATAGTTAAGGGGAAATTAGGGGAGAATGAATAATGTGAAATAAAAACAAAAAGAAAAATGTAAGCTGTGGTAGGTTTTCTGAAGCATCAAACTATGAACTAGCTAGGTGACACTTTCTTTCCATTCTGCAGTGAAAACGACACAGCAGGAGATATGACTTTTTAGTTTCCTTAGTATTTTTGCCATTTAGAAATGTAATATGTGAGGGAGTTTATTCTACTTAAAACAAAAATAGAATTTTAAATATGGTATCATGAAGCTAGATTTGAAATATTAATAACCTGATTTACATTCTACCTCTCTGGAAAAATGTAAGCAACAAAATTTCCATGAAGCTCCAGGGGTTTGAAATTAGTTTAGAAAGCTACTGGGGCATGGCACATTACTACAAAATCTTTAAAAACAGTAAGCACCAAGATGGTAAGGAGAACGCTCTCTGATCTAAAAGGGAATAATGAAAAGAAATAGGAGGAAATTGAGCAAAGGAAACTTTATCCTACCATCCAAAAAATTGCTCAACAGTGTCAAGTAAACAGAACCATAAGGAAGTGCTAAAAGCTTGATGACATGAGTAATTTTAAGCAGTTTGCATCTCACTGAATAATCTCTTTAAAAATCATGCAAAAAATACTGCCTAGGTTTGGTGAGAGAGGCAATATGTAGCCAGCATTGTTTTTCTCTGATTTGTGGCATCCATAATAGATCAGTTTCACACAGATTGTACACTTATTACTGTTGTATCTTAAAAATATGAATGCCTAGCTCAAAGGAAAAAGCAAAAGAGAATCAGTCATTTAAAAATTGTAGAGCTGGAATCTAAGAGACAATTTTATGACCTAACTTGCTTGTTTCAGATTAAACAACACCAACCAACCAACTGACCAAACAAACAAAACAAAAGCAAAAATCCAAAAACCTAATGCCTGAGGATAAGGGACTCATTGAACGTCATATAATTAGCCTGTGGCAAAGCCAAGACCAGAACCCATGTTTTCTTTTCTTTCTTTCTTTCTTTTTTAATAGATAAGGCATTTTTATTTATAGACTAGTTAGTCAAAACTGGGATTGGTTATTGTAACAGATGCTGTTGATTTCCTACTCCACATCCCCAGAGCCCACCACTGAGTTCACCTGAAGCTGACAACTTTCCACTTCAGGCACTTTTCCATTCATGCACACAGCAGCTCTGAAGTGCCAGGGGCAACTCTCAAACAGTGAGAGAAAAGTATCAGTGAATAACTATCCCAGCTGTGCTGTCCCTTGGCCAGACAATTCTGAGGTATACTTTACAGGATTAATGAGATGATCTCCAGAAGGATTGGGTGACAGAGGCCCAGAGTGGTAATGGCTCATTCAGACACTGTAGAGCTTTGTCTCTCCTCTCTGTGTCACTTTTCCCATATTTGGGATAAAATTCCAACTACAGTCATTGTACCCAATTTTTTGTTTCAAGATCTATTTCAGGAACTTGTAGGAAGAGACTTGGGTAATGTGATCAAGGTCATACACATAGTTAAGGCAGATGAGGATTCATCCTTTTTTCTACCATCTTGCAAGAAGGTGCACGATCCTGGTGTTGAGTTTAGTACCTAATTCTATTCTTGACAACATGCCCCTAGAGGTGAACGTGGCACAAATACGGATGAGGTGATTGAGACTTAGAGATGTATCAACTACCAAAACTGAACGAGGAAGAAATAGAAAACCTGAACAGACCTATAACCACTAAGGAAATCAAAGCAGTCATCAAAAATCTCCCAACACACAAAAGCCCAGGGCCAGATGGCTTCCCAGGGGAATTCTACCAAACATTTAAAGAAGAATTAATACCTATTCTTCTGAAACTGTTCCAAAAAATAGAAATGTAAAGAAAACTTCCAAACTCGTTTTATGAGGCCACCATTACCTTGATCCCCAAACCAAAGATTCCATCAAAAAGGAGAATTACAGACCAATATCCTTGATGAACATGGATGCAAAAATTCTCATCAAAACACTAGCCAATAGGATCCAGCAGTACATTAAAAGGATTATTCAGAACAACCAAGTGGGATTTATCCCTGGGCTGCAAGGTTGGTTCAACATCCACATATCAATCAATGTGATACAATACATTAATAAAAGAAAGAACAAGAATCATATGATCCTCTCAATAGATGCAGAAAAAGCATTTGACAAAGTACAGCATCCTTTCTTGATCAAAACTCTTCAGAGTATAAGGATAGAGGGTACCTACCTCAATATCATAAAAGCCATCTGTGAAAAACCTACAGTGAATATCGTTCTCAATGGGGAAAAACTGAGAGCTTTCCCCCTAAGGTTAGGAACATGGCAGGGATGTCCACTATCACCACTGCTATTCAACATATTATTAGAAGTCCTAGCCACAGCAATCAGACAACAAAAAGAAATAAAAGGCATCCAAATTGGCAAAGAAGAAGTCAAACTCTCACTGTTCGCAAATGATATGATACTTTACGTGGAAAACCCAAAAGACTCCACCCCAAAACTGCTAGAACTCATACAGGAATTCAGTAAAGTGTCAAGATATAAAATCAATGCACAGAAATCAGTGGTACTCCTACACACCAAAAACAAGACAGAAGAAAGAGAAATTAAGGAGTCGATCCCATTTACAATTGCACCCAAAACCATAAGATACCTAGGAATAAATCTAACCAAAGAGGCAAAGAATCTGTACTCAGAAAACTAGAAAATACTCATGAAAGAAATTGAGGAAGACACAAAAAAATGGAAAAACGTTCCATGCTCATGGATTGGAAGAACAAATATTGTGAAGATGTCATTGCTACCTAGAGCAATCTACACATTCAATGCAATCCCTATCAAAATACCATCCACTTTTTTCAAAGAAATGGAACAAATAATCCTAAAATCTGTATGGAACCAGAAAAGATCCCAAATAGCCAGAGTAATGTTGAAAAAGAAAAGCAAAGCTGGCGGCATCACAATTCTGGACTTCAAGCTCTATTACAAAGCTGTCATCATCAAGACAGTATGGTACTGGCACAAAAACAGACACATAGATCAATGGAACAGAATAGAGAGCCCAGAAATGGACCCTCAACTTTATGGTCAACTAATCCTCAACAAAGCAGGAAAGAATGTCCAATTGGAAAAAGACAGTCTCTTCAAAAAATGGTTTTGGGAAAATGGGACAGCCACATGTGGAAGAATGAAACTGGACCATTTCCTTACACCACACAAAAAATAGACCCAAAATGGATGAAAGATCTAAATGTTGAGACAGGAGTCCATCAGAATCCTAAAGGAGAACACAGGCAGCAACCTCTTTGACCTCAGCTGCAGCAACTTCTTCCTAGAAACATCACCAAAGGCAAGGGAAGAAGCAAAGGCAAAAATGAACTATTGGGACTTCATCAAGAAAAAAAGCTTCTGACAGAAAATCTAGTTCTCTTTCTAACTATCTTCTCTTGGTTAATTAACAGCTTCCATTAACTGCTCAGTAGCTGAATGCCAGGCACAGCTTAGGCCTTCTATCTACCTGAAATTAATCTAATACAACAGTGTTCATGTCCTGAGCTTCGTAGCATGGCTTAGAGCAGGAGCTGAAAACTCACATGCTACTGGGACCAGACTTTTAATATAATTAGCAAAGCAGTTGGATGTCTCTATATTAAATGAGTAGAAATAATTCATTAATAAGTCATACAATTGGTGGATGGTAAAGATTTTTATTTCATTGTATTTTATTTTATTCTGCATATGGTAGGCAGGATGACCTACTATTTCAGTTTGCCAAAAACTGAGAAGTTCCTGGGACATAAGACTATCATGTTAAATCCGGGAAAGCCTTATTCAAACTGAGCGGAGGTGGTTCCTAGTGATACGAAACCATCTGATGGTATTAAGCCAGGAACATAACATGATATGGTTGAACACCTATAAAGGTCACTATGGTGAAAAACTGACTAGGAAGATGAGAGTAGAAGCAGGGAGACTTGTTGAATAACTATTGCTGCAGTCTACTTGAAAAAAGACGTAGTCTGTAGTGGTGATCCACAATGAGATGTGATCAGATTCAGACAAATGTCTTGAAAGTGCCAGTAGATTTGTTGAGAGATTATATATCAGGCATGAGGAAAGGAGAAGAGCCAAGAATGAGCAAGTGGATAATTGTGGTTCCTTTTACTGAGATGAGGAAAGCTGAGGCAAGAGTAGGTCTGAAGAAATTCAAGAGTTTGGATGCAGACAGGCGAGCCTTATCTGTAGTCAAGCGGAGATGTTGAATCGGTCTGGATCACATGAGTGCGATGTTCAGGGTAATGTTTAAAGCTAGAGAATTCCGAGAGTTGTCAGATTATAAAGGAATATTTAAAGCCCGTGGTGTGAGGAAGAAGAGAAGAGGTGTCAGAAATGAGATGCAGGGAATTAAATATGAATGGGGAAAAAAAAAACTGTAGAATGCAGATAAGATGCGGAGAATCCTTCAAAAAAGCCTTGGAAAGGGGTCAATGAGTTAAGGAGGGAAAACATGCAAGTGTGGTGTCATGGAAACCAACAGAAGAAAGTATTTAAATGAAGATTATCAAATACCTTGTCAAATGCTGATGAGATGTCTAGTTAAGGTAACAAAGAGTTGATTTTTGGTTTTAGCAAGATGGAAGTTATCAGCGACTTTGACAAGGATGGTTTCAGTGGAGTAGAGGGGATAAAAGCCTGACTGAAGTGGCTTTGAAAAGGGAACAAGACCGGAGGTAGACTACTCATGTATCAAGCAGTTGGACCTAATGCCATAAAACTCCTAACATAAAACAGAGAAGAAGCTCATCCATATTGATCTTGGCAACGATTTTTTTTTTTTTAACATGACAACAAAAGCAAAAATTAACAAATGGAATGATAGCAAACTCAGGTACTTCGGCCCAGCAAAAAACCCAGAAAACCAAAAAACAAACAAACAAAAAAACAACCACAAAATAGAAAGACAACCTACAGAATGGCAAATGGAGGGTTGACAGTAGGAGGAACTGCCTAGCATTGTATCCATTTTCGTACTAAGGAAGGCAGAGGGCATGGGTACAAATACAGGTAGACTGAGTACAAGAAAGATATTTGTACTAGAAGAAACGAAATAGCAGAACCATTGATATATACTGCAAGCACCATCTGACCTTATGGTGGGGAGGACATGACCAATGGAAGTACTGGGACAAATTGGGACAGTACATGCTTTTTGGAAGGGGGATGCTGCTCTTCAGCTCTACACAACTTTTTTCTTTTGTTGCTTGATCTTTTCAAGAGAAATCCAATATGTGGTTTTTAGTGGAAAATCTTCCAAACTTTTTTATTTTATTAAAAAATTTTATTGAATAATTTTGACATGATATTGTATAGTTTAACATATACAGCAGTTACTTTGATACATTTATACTTTGTAATGTGATTACTGATCACATTACATAACTGAAGTATAATATTAATGTCTATATTCATTAAACTGTGCATTAAATCTCTGTGGCTTATTTACTACTCCTTATGAGTTTGTACCCTTAAACATCATCCCCTACCTCATCCTCTGGTAACTACCATTTCACTCTTTCTTTTTTTTAACAGGTATAACTTTTATTTTTTAATTAATTTTTTAAAATTTATTTTTTAAATGTAATCTCTATGCCCAACGTGGGGCTTGAACTCATGATCCCAGAGATCAAGAGTTGCATGTTCTGTTGACTGAGCCACCCAGGAACCCTACAGATTTCTTTTAAAAACTCCACATGTAAGTGAGATCATGTAATAGTTGTCTTTCTCTAACTTATTTCACTTAGTGTAATGTGCTTCAGGTCCATTTATGTTGTTGTAAATGGAAGGATATCCTCTTTTCTCATGTTTGAATAATATTCCCTTGTGTTTTTGTACCACATATTTTCAATCCATTCATTTATTAATGGGCATTTGGGTTGTTTCCATATCTGAGCTATTGTGAATAATACTGTAATAAACATGGGACTGCATATATCTTGTCAAAATCT
This sequence comes from Eumetopias jubatus, assembly GCF_037043125.1. Classification (NCBI taxonomy): domain Eukaryota; kingdom Metazoa; phylum Chordata; class Mammalia; order Carnivora; family Otariidae; genus Eumetopias; species Eumetopias jubatus. The sequence continues at coordinate 63,542,561 of NW_028274812.1, forward strand.
TATTTTCATTTCCTTTGGGTGCATACCCAGAAGTGGAATTGCTGGGTCCTATAGTAGTTTTCTTTAAATTTTTTTTGAGCACCCTCCATATTGTTTTTTTACAGTGGTTGAACCAACTTATATTCCCACAACATTGTGTAAGGGTTTTTTCCAGCACATCCTTGCCAGTACCTGTAGCCTCTCGTCTTCTTCATAACAGCTATTCTAATGGGTGTGAGGTGGCATCTTATTATGGTCTTGATTTGCATTTCCCTGATGATTAGTGTATTGAACATCTTTTCATGTGCTAGTTGGTCATTTTACTGTCTTTGAAGAAATATCTATTTAGCTTACCTGCCCAGTTTTTAATCAAAGTGTTTTTTTTTTGTTGTTGTTGTTATTAAATTAGCTGAGTTCTTTCTATATTTTGTCTATTAACCTTATATCCAATATATGGTTTACAAAAAAATTTTGCCATTCTGTAGGTTGTCTTTCTATTTTGTTGGTTGTTTTTTTTTTTTTTTTGCTGGGCAGAAGTACCTGAGTTTGCTATCATTCCATTTGTTAATTTTTGCTTTTGTTGTCATGTTAAAAAAAAAATCATTGCCAAGATCAATATGGATGAGCTTCTTCTCTGTTTTATGTTAGGAGTTTTATGGCATTAGGTCCAATGTTTCAGTCTTTGAAAGATCTCTCCATTTTTAATTTTGACTTAAAATTATGTAAAACAAACAAAAGCAACAACAACAAAAGCATTATGTAGGACAAGCAACTACTTCTGATATCTAAATGTAAGCTTGGGGTCATGAATTGGGAGCTTCTGTTCTGGGGGCTTAAAATCCGGTCTCACATCCAGAAGGGTAACTGGCATTTGTCCTTTGGTTCAGAGGATCTGGAGAGTAGGCAAAAAACAGTACATAGTGACTCACATTCTTGCTTCCAACCTGAAAGGGGAAATTTGATTTCTTCATGAGTCCCCAGTGTCCTGGAGACTTGCCTGAGCAGTCCAGGAGAGATTTTGTATAGAAGCTGTGGGTAATCCACACATCCTGACCATACTCTCCAGGGAGATTTCTTTTTATTCATGAGTGGGTAAATGGGAAAAAGGAACATAGAAACCAAGAAAGAATTAAGTGACACAAAAAAGGGAGCAGGATCCTGAGAACTCAGGGGAAAATAATATTGTCCAAAAGAACTACAACCTAGAACCCAAAGACTTTTTTAAAAATCTGCTTATATTGTCAGTAATATTAATAATTATAAAATGGTAATAGTGGTTAGTAACAGTGGTAGTAGCTGCTGCTGTCAAAATTTACTGAATCTCAGTATAGGCCAGACACCGTTCTAAGTTAAGTGCTTACTGGGTATTAACTTATTCAAAACTCACATCAATCTTGTAAGAAAATTACTGTTATTATCCCCATATTATAGATGTAAAGTGAAGGACAGAAATGGTAAGTAAATATCTCCAGGATGTGAAGAGTTAAATGTAAGATGATTTAGTAAACACATCACATTGCTTTAATTTACTTTAAAATATTTCAGCTTAGTAAATGCTGTGTATATGAGTTTTGATTTATATACACCCCAGAGTGGTTAATATGGAGCTGCTGGGTGGGTGAGAGAATAGTCAGAATTTGAAAGACTTCATTTAAAGTCTTCATTCCATGTTCCAGAGTTAGTAGCTACAAGCAAGTCGACTCTCTTTATCTCTGGTTAGAGTTAGATAGCTTACCAATCAGTATAGAGGGATGTGAGAAATCATTTCATTGAGGGAATTACTGATGTTTAAGATTTGTGGATTAGCTAGAGATACTAATGAAGCACCAGTGTCTTTTCATAAATAAGATTTAAAATCAAGAAGGTCATTGTTACTTTTGGAGTAGTATCCCTAGAGGTATCCTAGCCCTGAGATGAATCACAAAAATGAATTTGGTCACCTGATTCAGATTAACACCTGGCTGGATTCTGCTCTAGAACATTGTTACATCTGCCTCAAGTAGATCTTGCAAGGTGCAGGAAACTGTTTCAAATGACAGGTTGCTGGGACTTCCTCAAGCTGCCTATGAAAGGTCATATGACTGTTCTTATACCACTTACTGTTAATCTAGGCAGATGTGGCAGGATTCAGATCACCCCTCTAGAATATCCAAACCATTACCGGGTAGTGAGTAGGATCTCTAGTCCTCTTCAGTCTTTTAAGTATCTTGGGCCATCGGAAATACTGCCATCTGAAGAATCTAATAATTGTGGGGGGCCAAATAGAGGTAGTTCACGGCAAATAGATAAATTTAACAATAGAGAAATCGACTTTCAGAACATTTTCTAGAGAAATATTTTAAACACAAACCAAATGTTGGATTGTGAAGTTTATTTCATATTAATGAAAGATTCAATTAGGATTGAAGGTATAATAATAATGTGTTCAATAATGACCCTAAAAATAATAGCCACAGCATTTTGTATCTTGAGAGTTGTCAACCGTGCTGAGCCCTTCAGGAACATGACTTCATTTCAGCTTCACAATCATTCTATGAGGAAAGAGATCTTTGTTATATCTCTTTTCTAGATAAGGAAGCTGAGTATCAGAAAGATGAACTTCCTTGGAGGAAACTTATTTGTACAAAATGGCAGAGAGAGACACAAAATCAAGATTTTATTTCTCCAAAGTCTACACTATTAAGCACTATATGGTATTGTTTGGTACGTGCTGAATAAAATCATCATTCATTTACTGAGGGTCTACAAGTTTTCAGATTTTAATTTAATTAATTAATTAATTATTTTTTAAGAGAGAGTGCACAAGGGTGGGGAGGGACAGAGGAAGAGAGAGAGAATCTCAAGCAGGCTCCACGTTCAGCACAGAGCCTGATGTGGGGCTCAATCTCACAGCCCTGAGAGCATGACCTGAGCTGAAATCAAGAGTTGGAAACTTAACTGACTGAGCCACCCAGGCACCCCAAAGTTTTCAGATTTTAAAACTGATAGCAGAGATACAACAAGTAAAAAAGACAGACACAGTCTATGCATTTATGGAGCCTGCATTCTGAGTTTTAAGTAGTATTACACAAATAACTGAAAAGTACAATTTTGGTGCTAAAAAAGTGCTAAAGGACAAAAACAGAAAGCTCTGAGAACATGTAACACGTAACAAGTAATCCAGATTGGCAGAGGATAGAGGGTTGATGAGTGAAAACTCCCTGGGGGAGAAACTAGAGATTAGTAGCCTGATGTCCTTCAAAAAATACAGATGTGGCAAATCTGGGAGGTGCTCGGCCATATTATTAAACAGAACGCTTTACACAGCCTAAACACTTTATTATTAAACATTTAATTTAGCAGATGAAATTATTTACATCAACAGTGAATTCCTCACACCACAGAAGAATCACAGGATCCTCTTATGTAGCACCTTATCAGGCGTGTGTTTACAGATCATTAAATTCTTAAAGAGAGAGAACCAAAGCACCTGTTTGCATAAACATCAACTGGAATTTAAATAAAATGAACCTCAATTATCATAAAATCAGGTTATCCTTGTTGGGTGGTTTATTTTCATTTTAGTTGAGAGGAAGTTGAAATACTGAATACACCAAAGCTACATTGCATAAGCTCTTAAGTTGTGTGCTTACATATTTAGAAAGTATCCATATACTTTAATATACCTATGAGTTCATACACCTATGAAATACATATATAGGTATGTATACTTCCAAAGTTTTCTTAAGTAGAAGGTAGAAAAAAATGGCAAAAAATTTGAGAAATCATCAAAATCTCTGCTGAATTTACTTTACCGGTAAATTGTCTTGAAATTTTTGGCAAATTTGTATCCCACATCCAACACTCCATAGTATGTACTCCACTCTTTTTTCAAAGATCAAACACAGCCTGACGCCCAAACTGTAAAGATGACACAAAATCAGGTCACATCCATCTTACTTTTGAATATAGATACGAAAATTAAAAAAAAACATTTTAGGGAATACAGTTTAAATATATATATTATTTATGTTTATATATTATATATATTTTATATTTTTATATTCACACATATATATATAAAACCACAAATAAATATAATTTTCCCTGGATTGCAACCACAGTTAAATATTACCATGTTAATAAATCAATATATAAATATCATATAATTACATTAGTAGTTAAAATAAGAGAAAAATTATCTCAATAGATTACTTCAGAGTGCATTCACTCATTTAGTAAGTATTTATTAAACCCTTCCTCTGGCAATTACTGTTCTAGGGATTTGGTGCATAAAGCAAGTATTTCTGCTCTTATGGAGCTTACTTACTAGTAGAGGGAGATGCACAATAAAAAATAAATATAACAAATAATTAAATCATATTGTATGATCGAATTTCGTTCCATAAATTTCATGGAAGGAAATAGAAAAAAAGAGCAAGATAGTGGAGATTGGTAATATTAGGCAGGGTGGGAGAGCTGGTTGTAATTTCAAACAAGGTGGTTTCAAGAGACCTTATTGAGAATGTGACATTTGAGCCAACTTGATGGAGATAAGAATCAATACCATAGTTCTTCTGGAGGAGCCCATTCTAGGCAGAGGGAACAGCCAGTGCCAAAGCCTAAGGTGGGAGTTTCCCTAGCACAGTTGAGAAAGAGCAGAGAGGCTGGTGTGCCTAGAGTGGAATCAGCTAAGGCAAGGGTAGTAGGAGATGAGGTCAGGGAGGTGCCCAGGAGGAGAAGGAAAACTATGTGGAGACTTGAGTTTTATTAGAGCTTTGCCTTTCATCTTGAATGAAACAAGAAGCCATCACTGGATTTTGAACAGAGTAGTCATCTTAACTGAAGCATGTTCTAAAAGGATCCTTTTGGCTTTTCTACTTTAGAACATACCATAGAGGAACATCGTGTAGGAGCCGGACAAGTGATTTTCATCACACATGAGAGTAGGAGTAAGAGATTCTGGGAGAGTAGGTGAGATTCTGGGTAAATTTAAAAGACCCAACAGAAGGCCAAAGCATTGGATGTGGGGTAAAAGAGAAAGAATGGGGTCAGGAATGTTTTCGCATGAGAAACTGGAAAGGAAGATGCCAGAAATGGCCAGCAATCCCTGTACAGACGGATGGAAGATGACTCCAAACTTTGCCGTGAAAGAGAGGAGAAGGCAAGGGGGTCAATGCTCAGAGATGAAGACCCTTTTCTCTTCTTTGCTCCTGCCTTTATTGGTCCTTCAGGATAATCATAAATCTTTATCACTTTCTCAAGCACCTGATGTGTGACAAGGAGTCTTACTGAAACTGGGAGGATCTGTTTACAGGAAAGATACGATGTGCTAATCTGTGTGTTCTACGAGTTCTGCTAAACATAGCCTAAGGGACAATGCATACGTCTCTTAGATCACAGGGGCGCTGTTGGGGCTAAGAGAGCTTCGGAGAAGTCAACTCCCCGGGGCATTCCTATGGCAGAGTGGTCACGCAGGCCTCAGCATTCCAAAGGCCCATGCCCTTCTCTGAAACCCTCCCTCGCCCTCAGTGGCCTCCGTGTTACATTTTAGCAAGCCAGGTATTATGGCTGACTTCATGCTCTACATTAACCCCAACAAGAAGACATTTGGTAGTGTAGGCTCAGGGGCAGGGAAGTAGGGATCAGGAGACCAGTTTAAATTATGTTGAATTTGAGAAGTCTGTGAGGCACTGAGGTGGCTATAGCATACAGACAATTTCGGGGGTAGGTGAGACTTCTCAGCTAGTGATACTAATTTGAGATTCATCTGCATAAGAATGGCATTCAATGCCCTGAGAATGAGAATGCGCTGAGATCACCAAGGGAGTGAGGACTGACAGAAGAGAGAAGAGACCCGCCATGCACTGATCCCTGGCCCTTCCAACTCAAGGAACAAGGGCGTATAGGAGAAACCAGTGAAGAAGACTAAGATAGGAGGACCAAGGAGAGAGATTGGAAGCAATTTAACTGTGATCTCTGTCTTGGTGATATTCACGTGTGGTGCTGTTTATTCCAGCCACTGTGGAAACAGTGATGCTACCTCTTCACTCTTGAAGGCCATGTGGGAGCATGGACCCTACTCTGACTTTTGAGTATCCACTCATTCTCATTTGTCAGACAGTTACCAAGGCTTTTCCAAGTCTCCCTCTATAACAGGTCTCCGCCTAGGACCCTCCGTACCTTCTCCGCTCTCAATGAACACTGTTCACATCCTGCCCCTACTTCTCTCCCAGAGCCCATGGCTACCGGTTTTGTACAGTGCTATGTCCCAAGCCGGTATTTCTTCGTACTCTGTTCCATAAGATGTTACCACGCATTAGAAAGTGTTCTGTGAAAGAACAGTTTCATGCCCTTTGACACTCTGTTTTCTTACTAACCCTTCAAGGTCCAGTTCAAAAGCCACTCCACTCTGGGCATTCTTCCCAGACCTTGCTTCTCCCAAGCAGGAAAGAACCTCCACATTTCCATAGCTCTTTATGAGCACTTGATTTGTGGGTGCTTTTAACTCTCATCTTGTATTAGAGTTATTGGAGGGAATGTTTTACCTTTTCTCTTAGATTCTAGGTTCTTTGACATCAGTGTCTAGATACCACCCCCACAAAATGTAGCAATAATACTACCTTTCAATATAAATAACATAAAGTTATTTCAACGCTAGAGATGAAAGTACAATAGTCATCTAATCCTATTCTGTTGTTATTTCCCTTCCCAGAACAAATCCAACTCTGAAAGATTATAAATGCCACTTAGATCTATGTGAATGCTTTTTAAAAATAATTATTAAGGACTAGTTCAAGCATTGCAAATCTTATGTTATACTTGTGTTGATTGATTCTAATTGCCTTTAAAAATCTGCCATGATATATAGTGAATATATGTTTTCCAGTACACAAAACCAATGGTGTAGAACAGGTTTTCTTTCCTTAGAAATTATCCAGTGAAACATAAAAATGAAGCTGTATAGAGATATAAAGCAATAAGTATGAAAATATTGTAAATAAGGTATCTGAGGCATAACTTACCATTAGTTTTCTATTAGCAAGGGTATGAGATAGTTCCATTTGTTTTAGAAAGATGTATTGTATAAGGGACTGAAATCCCAGACACAGAAAGGAATGTACATTGATTTCTCTGAAAATGATTTGTGATTTAGGCTCTGGTGGGAAATCCTTTCTTTTTTTTTTTTTTTTTAATTTTACATCTTACTTGAAAACATCCACCTAATTTGGTTACAAAAGTTCTTTTTTCTCTTACAATGTCTGCTGCTTAGTGAAAATTTCTATGAGAATTTTCCTTTTTTTCTGTTAATTTTAAAGGTTAGAGTTTTAAAAAAATACATGGACCTTGAGTCCTTCTGTAATTATATTAAGGACATAGATCATTTATAGCCTAGGGATCTGCTTGATAATAATCTATATCATGGGGAAATAGATTTAGTTCAAGTTGATTTTGCTTATGAACACAAAGCTGTTCTAAAGAGTTCATTTAAAAAAATCTGATTTATGCATGTGACTTATATGAGAAAAGATTTTACTTTATAGATTTTAATGGCCTAACTAATTTTTTATTAAGAATTATCTAACCTTTGCTAATGGCATTATATTTAACATTACATCATTATTACTGAGAAAGTTCTGATATTTTGTGTATCTGATAGTAGAGAGAAGATATTTGAAACTTGCAAACTTTCTTGAAAGTTTTAGGAAGCATATAATTTCATGCCTATAACAGTACGTCAGACCTATGTAGGTTAATAAATTAAAACACAATATTGATTATCAAATGTACCATTTAATTTACATGTAGTAAGTTCAGACGTAATGATAGATATACAACTCTGATCTTGTTTAAAATATTAACATTAGGATTATATCTACTTGATGGTGATGATGGATTGAGGATTGATTTAGGAAAGATTCATAGGCAAACACTGCATAAGAGTTCAGTTTGGATAGTTTAATTTTTAGTTAAGAATGGAATATTATAGAAGACTATAGTATACAACATTTCCCCAGTCATTCAAATATGTAACTGTGGAACAAATTAAGAAATTAGATTTAATTGCCCATTTGGGTTCTCTTAAAATAAAACAGAAAACAGAAACTGAAATAGACCCTTGTTTATGGTGATCTCAACATCATATAAGACCATTCTAGACTAAAGTTTCTGTAATGGAACTTAGTTTTTTCTGTCTTTCTTTGGATTTTCAGCGCTGCGAAATACCAGTGTTTTTCTGTATTACACCTAGAGAACATATATGCCACTCTTTATTAAAATTGTGTTGATTTTAGCTTGTGATTTCTTTGTTTGCTCTGTTACTCTTCATACTACTTAGTACTTTGTGAAAATTAGCAGGTGAAATGAGCTACCTGAATAATATTATTCATCACCTCCTTTGAAGTAGCTCATGAAGATGTCCATTCAAGCCTATGTACAAGGTCATAGTTTTTAATGGCCCAGACATGAAAGAAGTCACAGAACCGTGCAGTAAACTTTCCATAAATGTTTATCATTTACAATAGAAAAATGCTATTAATATACATGCATTAAAATACTATGCAGTTGAAACACTACAGTATTATTGATACATGAGTTTTAAGCCTAAATGGAAATGTTTTTCTTTCCCAAATTAAATTAATCTTTTTTTCCTTGTGATTCCCTATTTCCATACCTCCCTTTCCCCGACTTTTGTCTAAATATATTTAAAGAACTCTGCCTTCTTGAATGCCACCTCCTCCTAACACTCCAGCTCAGCACTGCCAACCAAAATTCAGAATGGAAATTGCAAAATAAATTGCTACATTTGCTCTTTCGCTAGATTATGAATTAAATGTGAAGTTAATTTTTCACTTGTAGAAACTTGAATTACAACATGTTCGTTAGACTCCAACTACTATCTGGTGTGGTAGGCATTTTTAATCTCTCATTTAAATAACAGAAAGAAGCAACAAATCATTAACAGTTAGTAGAGATACACAAAGTTAAAAAACTGTATCTAATATAATACAATTCATTATGAAATTTGGAATTTTTAAGACTTTGGTTTTATTTAATGAATAGACAGAAATCAACAAGAAGACAGGGAAAGTAGTTATTGACTTCATTTCTGTACATTGCTAGTAAAAATTGTTTACCATCCTGATACTGATTCTACAGAGAACAGCTGAAAAAGTAAATTAGTATGCCATCAGGACTGGTTAAACTCTCAGCTTTCCTCAAATGTATTTATAGGTGTGTTAAGGGAGGCATTCATCATACTGTTATGATTTAAAACTTTAAATTGTATATAATTATAGTTGGATGACAGCTTTAGAATTTCTCTTTGTTTGTTTCATCAGTCATGTTAACTGATATTTTAACTTGAATGCTAATTTCTTAGTGCTTAAATGATAGCTTTATGGACGTCATAGGTTAAAGGGAGAAAATGCAACATTAGTTTGATTAGTATTTTGAGCTAATGGGAAAAGAATGATTGATTTTAGTCTCCTTCACTAGAACCACCAACCTGGTGCAATAATCTGCAGAATTACCAAGAGACTTGATGTGGTACTTGTAGAGTCAGTTCCATCACAAATGTCAAGAGCTCAGGCTTCGCAGGCTGACAGCTCATATTCTCATGTTAGCTTGACATTTTTTCATGCTTCAGTTTCCAGATGGGGTGATTAGGGACTAAAAGATGTTACCAAGAAAGCATCTAAAATAGCACCTGGTATTAATCACAAAGTTCTACCACTACAAAGCTATCAGATTTGATTAAAATGAAAAATTCAAATAATACTAACTGTTGGAAAAAATGCAGCACATCTAGCACTCATACATAGCTAGGTATAAATAATAGAACCTCAATAAATAGATGAAAAAATTAACAAATTAAATTTAAAAAATTGCTAGCATCTGTAATTCATAAAGGTGAGTTACTAATATCAGGGCATGTCTAAGTTCACATTAGAATAAGTTATTTCATTGTTGTCAACTTTGGTGTTTAGATGCCTAATCAGGGCCGTATTTCTCACTATTGCTTGGAGAGGAACTACTTCTAAGAAGTATTGCTTAGAATGGCTTTTCTGTGTTTGGTAAAGACAATGAAAATTTGGAGTACAGAATATAGCTTTTCTTTTTTTTTTAATTAATGAAGAGAGGGGATATGTCAACAGATAAAATGGTATAGCTTAGAAAAGTAGGAGTTATATATGAGCTCTATTCAATATGACCTCCTCTCTCCTAAAAACCGTGTATTTCTCATATGACTTTTTTCACAGCAATAAAGGAGTTAGAAGACTATTCTCACTATGTCTTTCACCCTAACTCAGAAACTGCTTTCACCTTTACCATGTTTCCCTCTGTTGCTTAAATATATATCCATCTACACGTACATATATGTGCACGTATATTTTGAGCTTAAGTTATATTTTCTGTTCTATATTTTTATCTAAAATTATATGCTAAGCTGTCATTATATTCAGTATTTAAAATTGTTGCATGGCAGTACATTGATTTATTTCATAATTTACTTCTCCTTATTTTCTGGATGTTTGGGTTGGGTTTTGTTGTTATTTTTGAACCACATGTAACCTAGAGTTGTTTTTTGTTTTTGTTTTTTACACTCTGATTTCCTTAGGATTACTGGTCAAAGTGTATGTACTTGGTTGTGATTCTGGGTAAATATAGCGATTTTGCTTTCTAAGAAAAGTACCAATGTAAAGGTTTTTTTCAGTGTACGTTGTAAATATAACCAAATTAATTGTATCCCAGTGAAGAAGGGACATCCTGGTCAGCAGGAAGTATCATCATGAAAGAAGTTACTTTTACCAACTTATCAAGTAATAAAGACACTATTTTTGAAATTTAATGATTTTGGTCAATAATGTGGTTATATATTTTCTTAAATGTTTACTTAACAATTGGATTTCCTCTTCTTTTGAATAACCTCTTATGTTCTTTGACCATTTAAGTATTTGAGTCATGCTTGTTGTGTGATTGATAGAATCCATATAACATTGAGATTAGTCCTTGCCTGTCATATGTGTCAGATTCCATTCCATTTTATTTATTTTTTGCATAATTGCAAAGCCATAGGTTTTCCTTCTGTGGTCAACATATTTTTGCACCAGTATCACTTTTTTAGAATCTTTTGCACATTCATGCCATTTATGAACCACATAACCTCTTTCTAATGATACCCGTTTGCCCAGAACTTTTGTGTGTGCAATAAATTTTGGTGTTTTCCCCCTGATTTTAGGAGTTTTTTGTCACTATATAAAGAAAATGTGTCTTGTTAGCAAGTAGAATTGATTAAATTAAATGTCAGTGTTTATCACCAACATTCTTACTTTTATCCATATTATCTAATATCCTATGTTTGGACTTTTCTTCCTTTCCATAGTTTCTTCCCCCAGTACCAAATTTCTGTTAAATGGCTACTTTGAACAGCCTAGCTGTATTTTACTCCACTGTTTCCATAAAGAACATATACTCTCAGGCCTTGGTGTTTCCCTCATCAAAGTCGTATGAAGGTATTTCCTAGGCAAAGGCACTTCTCTCTGGGAATATGGAGCCAGCTGTTAAAATAGAAATTTACTTCTCCTCAATACACAGCAAACTACCTCCCTGTTTGGACAAAATAGAATGATACTCTCTTCGTTTGTTTTTTTCCATTTGCCTATGAATGATGGAAGGAATTTAACTGTGTGAGTTGAGGCAGGATTTAAGGTTCATTAGTTTATTTTTTATTCCCTAGACCTGACACCTGTTAAGATGTGCAAATGGAGAAGGTAATGGCAGGAGGTACCTTTATGAAAGGCCACAAGTTATTTCGTATCCAATAGGCTATATTTCTGTGGTCAGGTCAATGTCAGGGACTGGACTGAAGGAGAGAGGACCTGGGCTCTGCTTCTGGCCATCCCATTCTCTGTGACTTTGGGAAAGTTGTTTTGCCTCTCCAGTGTTAGTTTTCTCATTTGCAAAATTAAGCAGTTTGACTAGTTGATCTCTTTGTAAAGTGATCATTTTGGCCTATTTAAAAGATCCTATTTTAAAACAGATAGACTCTTGCTTCCAAGCTTTTGTCCTTTTGGTTTACCTGATAGCATGCCTTTTTACACAGTCAATAGTTTATTGGCTACTTTTAAGATAATATTTCATTTTAAAAATATAGATCAGTTAGGCTGTGTGGGAGGAAAGAAATTAAAAAAATTATAGAACAGTTAGGCTGTGTGGGAGGAAAACCCTTTTAACTAAAGAATATTGGTATCTGCCACAAACAACCTAATTGTGGAACAACCAACTTTTCTTAGTTCACAGGTTAAATCCACATAACTTGGAAAAGAACTGGAAAATTCCAAAGCAAAATTTATGAAGTGAAAATTACAGATAACCCACCACAGAGAGGTATTATTGAAATATTGTTGTACAGTTTTAATAATTTCTGTTCTGTTCTGAAATATTTTGTAAGGTATTATTAACACAGTCCTTTACTTTGTTTATAATTACAGTAAATGTGAAGTTGAATGCTTAAAAGAAAGTTGATGGTCTGTCAGTATCCATAAGAATTACATATATATATATTTTAATTAATTTATTATTTTTACTGAATAATAAATGGGTCCAGCGTGGAGCCCAATGTGGGGCTTGAACTCATGACCCTGAGATCAAGACCTGAACTGAGATCAAAAGTCAGACACTTAACCAACTGAGCGACCCAAGCACCCCAAGAATTTTCAATATTGAATGACATTGTTCAAAGTCCTTAATTTTCAGTTTTTTTTCCAAGAATTTATTTATTTATTTGAGAGAGAGAGAATGAGAGATAGAGAGCACGAGAGGGAAGAGGGTCAGAGGGAGAAGCAGACTTCCCGCTGAGCAGGGAGTCTAATGTGGGACTCGATCCCGGGACTCCAGGACCACGACCTGAGCCGAAGGCAGTCGCCTAACCAACTGAGCCACCCAGGAGACCCAATTTTCAGTTTTTTTAAATGCAATTAGCTAATCACTTCATGCTTAAGGAAAAGTATTCTTTCCCTCTCAGGGAACTTTAAAAATTCTTTTCCTTGTGACTAATGAGAATGTTGAAAATATATCAGTACCTATGCCTGATAATTCTGTATGCCTGTAGGTGGGCAGTCTTGGGAGAGATGATAAAGTGAGCAGGAGACAGTTAGGGTTAGTGGGCAGCACTTTGGGTTTGGAGTCAGACCTGAGTTCTCTGAGACAAGTACTGCATACAAATATTGGGTTATCTTTAGAAAAAAATGAGATCCTCACAAATAAAAATGTGCTGTAAACAACATCAGGAACCAGCAGAAGTGCGTTACAGTGATGAGTGACTTTTTATGAAATGTTTTGTTCCATAGGTCCTGGGTCCTCATGTTTCCTTTGGAGACTCTGTGGTTCCTGTGCTTGGAGCGGCGCGGCCCTGGATAAAACAGGGAGCAGTTTCTTTATTATTATTATTTGCATTATCATAAACACAAATACCACGTATTTTCTCCTGATTGTCCAGATGAACGATATAGTCTATGAACAAGTGGGTGGTGAGGCTCAGGTATTGCAAAGCATTAAACACACAAGTAGACAGCTGCTGGCAAAGGAAGACCGCCTCATTTGAGCAACTGAAAATCTAAAAGCCCTTTTGAGTCTTTGCTGATTTCTATGGAAAGAGCTGAAGGGACTTTCATTCTTAAGTCCCTTTGACTGATTCCTGCTTTCCAACGAAGTCCTTTATCTTTGCCCCGGGGTTGATCCAAATGTGGAAATGGCTTCTACCAAGGGATCATAACATTCCAAAGCACGATGGATAAAAGAGAGTTATGAAGCAGTTTTTTCACTAAAGCTTTACTAAAGGGTCAGCTTGATCACCTCACAATAACTTACACTCACAAAATTTATTTCCTACTTAGAAACCACAGTGGGTTATTCTTGCCCAGGTGGAACTTTGGCTGACTGCCAACTTCCTTGCTCTTCTCTGGACCTTTCAATTGCTTCTTTTCACTCCCCTGGCACTGTTACATAGGGCAACGTTTACCTCTAGTTCCTGGCCCAAACTAGCAAATCTACATAAAAATGCTCAGAGTACAATGTAACAATATCCCCACTCCTTTGAAGGCACTTGTGTTGATATATAACAGTTATTTTTCTGTTAAGCCTATGTAGCATTTTCTATCTGTAAATATTTTTGTAATATCATGCATTGGCTATATAAAGCTGAGATATAAACTACTATTGGGATCGCCTTGTAAACATAAATGCATCCAGACTTCCTGTGAAAGTGGTAATCAGACTGAGCTTCTCTGGCTGTGTCTTGGAGGGTGATTTGGAAGTTGCTATATGAATTCTCCCTTTGCATTAACCTGGGATTTCTTAGACATTTTATTTTATTTTTTTCTGAGTGCCATGCCTACACTCTGAAGTTTTCTTCTTGTCAACTCATATGGTGACACTACTTGTAAATAAATACCATGTTATAGTTTTTCTTTCTTATAGAATTGTTGATATAAGTCTAATGAAATTCATTCCTTGTGTTGTTGACCTTTATTTTTAAAGTACATTTCCACATTGGAACAGCTAAGCCATTAGCATTTGCAAAAACATCTTTTTGTAATTAGATTTTGTAATTAAATTTTGAATGATTTTTTTTACCATCATATGCACTGATACCATAGTTATTGCCAACCTATATATTGGTAACATAAGGACTTACCTATTTCCATATCTGTGGTATCACTGCAAATCATGATGCTCTTTGAGCTGAGTAAAGACATTCTAATCTTAGCAATATCCTCGAGTACATTTAAAGAATCTTTAAAATGTCAGCTGAGAGCTCAAAGATGTAGAAAGCTGGAAAAATGGCTAACAGATGCATGAAAAAATAATGTTCATCGTCATTAGCCATCAGGGAAAGTCAAATCAAAACCACACTGAGGTACCACCTTACACCAGTTAGAATGGCAAAAATTGACAAGGCAAGAAACAACAAATTTTGGAGAGGTTGTGGAGAAAGGGGAAGCCTCTCTTACACTGTTGGTGGGAATGCAAGCTGGTACAGCCACTTTGGAAAACAGTGTGGAGTTTCCTCAAAAAATTAAAAATAGAGCTACCCTATGACTCAGCAATTGGACTCATGGGTATTTACTCCAAAGACACAGATGTAGTGAAAAGAAGGGCTATATGCACGCCAATGTTCATGGTAGCAATGTTCGCAATAGCCAAACTGTGGAAAGAGCCAAGATGCCCTTCAGCAGATAAATGGATAAAGATGTGGTCCATATGTACAATGGAATATTACTCAACCATCAGAAAGGATGAATACCCAACTTTTACATCAACATGAATGGGACTGGAGGAGATTATGCTAAGGGAAATAAGTCAAGCAGAGAACGTCAATTATCATATGGTTTCAAGTATTTGTGGAACATAAGGAATATCATGGAGGACATTAGGAGAAGGAAGGGAAAAATGAAGGGGGGATGTTGGAGGGGGAGACGAACCATGAGAGACTATGGACTCTGAGAAACAAACTGAGGGTTTTAGAGGAGAGGGGGTGGGGGGATGGGTTGGCCAGGTGATGGGTATTAAAGAGGGCACATCCTGCATGGAGCACTGGGTGTTATATGAAAACAATGAATCATGGATCACTACATCAAGAACTAATGATGTAATGTATGCTGACTAACATAATAAAATAAAATTAAATTTAAAAAAAAAGATAATGTAGCTAAATGTTTTTAAAAAAGAATTGCTAAAGGCCAAATATTGGCTATTGTGATAGTGTGAAGACTCTGGGGGCAACAGACATGAGGGTTTGTACCCTCTTTTGTCTTTTCCTCCATGAAAGCCACCAAATACTTTCAGGGGTCATTAGGGAAAATCCTGAGAAAGGTTCCCTGTGGTTGTGGCTGAGCCAGGGAAACAGCAATCATTGCTGTTCTTTAGATCCGTGTTCTCTATCTTCCTTATGGAATAAAGCGTTGATACACACAGTGAAGAGCAACAAAATCTGTCGCATTGGAGCACTGGGGGCAACCCTTGGCATTCGGGGGAGAAGAAAGAAGAGGGTGCGAAAACATCCTACCTCTGAGAAAGGGGCCGGAATACACGCTAGACTCAGGTTACATACAGCTGGAGGAAGAGCGGGAGTAGTGGGGAAAACCACAAAGCCCAGGGCACCTTCACGGTGCTTGCCTAACGACGGGTTTAATCAGAACATTAGAGAAGGCCTCCTTTCCAGACCACCCCCTCCAGGCTGATAAGCATAGATAAACAAAAACAGTGGAATATATCTGAGAGAGATTCTCCCTGGGGGGCACCAAAAGGGGACACCCAAAGCCAAATGGGGAGCAAAACTTGGTAAAAGCCTCTTATGAGCCCACACTCTAAACACAAATTATCAGAAGAGGAATTTGGAGTCTGGTGCATTGTGGGTAACTGTAGCAACAACAAATTTCAAACACAGCCCATCTCCTAACCAGATTCACAAAACCCCTCACTGAAGGGCTAGCAGAAGCGAAGTTATGCTTATCCTCAAGCATAAAATGTACTATCTCAGCATCAACAGGCCTGCACATATATACAGCTTCAACAATAATTATGCAGTAAATGACAAGCAAGGAAAAATAGTCTAAAGTAACAACAACAAAAAAAATCATGACTCAGATATGATACAGATGGGTCAAATACCAGAGAGAGAATTTAGTTATTTTTATGGTAAAGGCTATAATGCAGGATTCCTTTGAAAATATCAATGAAATTGATTAACCTCTAGCAAGACTAAGGAGAAAAAGAGAGGAGACATACAATAATACCAGGAATGAAAGATAGAACATCATTACAAATCCACAGTTACTTAAATAGATAGCAAGGGATTACTAAAAACATCTTTATGCCCATATGTTCAACAACTAAGATGAAATAGACCAATTTCTTGAAACATACAAACTACTAAAACTCACTCAAGAAGAAATAGAAAATCTGAATGGTTCTATCCATACAAAAGATTTAAACTGTGGTTAAAAATCTTTCCAAAAAATAGAATTCCAGGCCCAGATGTTTTCACTGGCAAATTCTATCACATCTTTAAGGAAGAAATAATACCAATTCTACACATCTCTTTCAGAAAATGGAAGAGGAGAGAGCACTTCTATGTTCATTCTATAAGACCAGCATTATGCTAATGTCAAAACCTGAAGAAGACATTACACAAAAACAAAACTAGAAGCCAATATCCCTCATGAACATATACATAAATATGTTCAACAAATATATATATAAATTAAGTCCTGCAATATATACAAAAGAAGAATAGTTATAACACTCCAGTGCGATTTATCCAAGGAGTGACTTATTCAAAATTGAAAAATCATTGTAATATACCATATTAACAGACTGAATAAGAAAAACCATATGACAATATCAGCAGATGCAAAAAGATATTCAACAAAGTTCAATTTCCACTTATGATTAAAAAAATCCTCAGCAAACTAGGAATAAAGGAAACTTCCTTTACCTAATAAAGGACATCTATAGAAAACTTACAGAAAACTTCATACTCAGTGTTGACAGTCTGAATGCTTTCTCTTAAGGTGTGAACAAGGCAAGAATTTGTCACTGTTAGCAATGCACTGGAAGTCTTAGCCAATGCAGTAAGACAAGAATAAGAGATAAAAGACATAGATTAGAGGGGTGAAAATAAAATGATCTATATTTGCTGACAACAGGATTGTCTGCCTAGAAAATCCCATGGGCTTTACCAGAGTTACAGAGTACACAAATGAGTTTAGCAAGTCTGTAGACTACACAGTCAATATTCAAAAATCAGTCATTCCTATATACCAGCAATGAACAGTTGGAATTTGAAATTAAAAAATACCACTTACCATTGCTCAAAAAATGAACCAGGTATAAATTAAACAAAAAATGTGAAGGTTACAAATGCTAAAAACTGCAAAGCTCTGATAAAAGAAATCAAAGAATACTTATGTAAGTGAAGACCTACACCAGGTATATTGATCAGAAGACTCAATATTGTTAAGATGTCAATTATCTCCAATTTGTCTATAAATTTAGTGTAATCCTACCAAAGCCCCAGAAAACTAATATTTTTTTGGATATCATTATGCTGATTCTATAACTTAATGGAAAACCAAAAGAACTAGGACCAATTTTGAAAAAGAAGGATAAATTTAGAAGACATACTGTCTGATTTCAAGACATACTGTAAAGCTACAGTAATAATTCAGTATGTTAGTGGAAAGAGAGATATACACATTAATGAAACTTGATAGAGAGCATGGAAATAGACCCACACAAATAACACCACTATATTAGTCAACTCATTTTGAAAAAGGTACAAAGGAAAATCATCAGAGAAAGGATAGTCTTTTCAAATAATGGTGCTGGAAGATTTGTACAATCATATGCAAAACAAAACAAAACAAAACAAAACAAAAACAACCTCAACACACACTTCAAACTTTGTACAGAATTAGCTAAAAACAGATCATAGCCCTAAATGAAAAATGCAAGGCTATAAAACTAGAAGAGTACAAAGGAGTAAGTCTGAGTCAATTGGGATTTGACAATGAGTTTTTAGGTATGACACCAGAATCATGGTCCATAATAGGAAAATTGATAAGTGTTGTACTTTATTAAAATTAAAATTTTATCCCATAAAAGACAATGCTAAGAAAATGAAAAGACAAACCATAGAATGAGAGAAAATATTTGCAAATCATATATCCAATAAAGTAGTTCTTTCCAGAATACAAAAAGAATATAAAATCTAATTAAAAAATAAATTAAAAATGGGCAATGAATATGAACAGATGCTTCACCAAAGAAGGTATACAAATTACAAATGAACATATAGGAAGATGCTTAACAAACATGATTTGTTGGGGAAAAGCAGATGAAAACCACAATATGGTATCGCTTCAAACCTACTAAATGGCTAGAATAAGAGAAGCTTAACAATACCAAGCACTGACCAGAGCACAGAGCAGTAAGAACTCTAATTCATTGTTGGCAGGAATGCAGATGATATCACCACTCTGAAAAAGGTCTATCAGTTTCTTATAAAATTGCAAACACAGTTAGCACAAGGCCCAGTGTTCTCAAACATAGTATTTACCCAAGAGAACTGAATACCTATGTTTACACAAAAATCTGTATGTGAATATTTGTAATGTCTAAAAATTGTAAACAATCCAGGTAGCTTTCAACATGTAAATGGATAAAGAAAACTATAGTATATCCACATGATAACATATTACTCAACAATAAAAGGAATGAACCACAGATTAATGCAAGAGCATGAGTAAATATTAAATGCACTTTTCTAAATGAGAGAACCCAGATTCAAAATACTACATAGTAACCTTTTATTTATATGACATTCTGGTAAAAGCATAGGCATAGAAAATAGGTCAGTGGTTGCAGAGGTTGGGAAAGAAAATAAGGATTGGCTATAAAAGTTGCATAAGAGAATTAGTAGAGTTATTTAGCTGTTCTATATGGTACCATGGTGGTAGTTACATGATTCTATTCAGTTGTCAATACCTTCAGAACTGTAAACTGCAAAACATAACTTTTATTATATGCAAATAAAAAAATTAGCCAAGATTTGAGGATCCCAGAATAGAATGAAGACATGGACAAATACATCCTAAGCCTATTACAAATGCGTGACATATCCTCACTAAAGGTAGTGGGGGAAGAAAAGAACTGACCTAAAATGTTTTGTTTCATTTAGATAGTGTACAGCTAAAAGCATAAACTGTCCACAAAAACTGTAGTTTAATAAATTTATTTCTCATAAGGGTGTGGTTTCACTATCCTCAAACTAATTTACATGTAAACTAGGATTGAACAAATAAGTAAATACACCAAGAGCTAGATATCTCACTGTTAGAAAAAGAAGTTAAAAATCAGAGGGAGTTTAGAATGAATTGTGTGATCATATCAATATGAACTCATGTTTGTTCTCATATATATTCAGAAAAATATATACAGAGATAAAACTAGGTTGCTAGATTTTGCAACTAAAAATGCAGGACATCCAGTTAAATGTGAATTTCAGATAAATATTTTTTTAATATAAGTATACCCCATGCAATATTTGGAACATACTTATGCTAATTTAAATTTAACTGGGAATCTTATATTTTTTTGGTAATGCTAAATTATAGATATATGTATGTACATGTATGAAGATACATACTTGAATGTCCTGCTCTGTTTTCTGAGAGGCTCTAGAGCATGGAATCCCAGTAACAACAAGCACAACTAGCACCCAGATTTTGGTTTCTAAATATTAATTTTTTTAAATACAATGCACAAAAGCTTCTTGAAGGAATGTCTGATTCTGGATTTGGGGCAGGGAAACAAATGAAACATTGATAAATGCTGAAATTACTGGACAAAATATTAAGGATTAATAGGACATTTGCATATCCTCCACCAAAATATTTATTGATTACTGTGGTGTTTTTAGCACATGTCCACAAATTCTTTAGTAGTTGTCATCGTTTGTACAGGCTACCATAACAGAATAGCACAAACTGGGTGCCTTATACACACACAAAAAAATTATTTCTCATAGTTCTAGAGGCTGGGAATTCCAAGATCAAGGTGCTGGTAGATCCCATGTCTGGTGAGGGCCCGCTTCCTGGTTCATAGAGGGCTGTCTTCTTGCTGTGTCCTTGCATGAAAGAAGGGAGCTCTCTGGGGTGTCTTTTGTAAGGGATCCATCCTCATGACCTAAGCACCTCCCAAAGGTCCCACCTCTCAATACCATCACACTGGGTGTTAGATTTGAACATGAATTTTAGGGGACACATTCACTCTATAGTAACGGTCTTCCCTCCAGGATGTGGAACTTTGTTCCCCTCTCTGGGAGGGGGGCAGGCTTAGTAATTTGCTCCTTACAAATAGAGCTTGGAAAGGAAACCAATAGTTTCTACATTGGAGAAATCTGGAAGATACCACTTAACCAATGATCAAAGTTAATGTCACCAGTAATAAGTCATGTGTACCCAATGTGATGCTATGAGAAGGGAATGTCACCTCTTTGATATTCTTCCAAAAAAGTCATAACTTCAATATAATCATCAGACAACATAAGAAAAACTAAATCGAGGGTCATTCTACAAAATGCCTGGCCAGTACTCTTCAGAAGTGTCAAATTCATGAAGACAAGAAAACATCAAGAAACTATCTCAGATTGGAGGAGACCAAGGAGGTATGATGATGTGGTTTCCTGGATTGAATCCTAGAACAGAAAAGACATTACTGCCAAAATTGGAGATATCTGAATAAAGTCTAGAGGGTGGGCCAAATCTAGTCCATCACCAGTCTTTATAACATTTTATTGGAACAGAGTTGTACTCATTCATGTTACGTATTATCTATAGCTGCTTCTACTCTACAATGGCAGAGTTGAGTAATTGAAACATTGGGCTTCTCATTCACAAAGGCTAAAATATTTGCTCTCTGATCCTTTACAGAAAATGTTTGTAGACTCCCCCTCCCAGTGTATGGAAACATCTGTGTACTATCTTCTGTCAGTTTTCCATAAGTCTAAAATAATTTTGATATAAAACATAATTTTTAAGTCATTTGATTTAAAACATCAGCACATTTTTAGATACCATTCTTTGAGAGTCTATTGTTTGCAAAAGACTTTGCTAAATGTTTTTCATAGACTACCCACCCTAGTTAATCTCAGCAGCCCTTTATAGCATATCCTATTATTAACCTCCCTTTATACCTAAGGAAACTAAAGTCAGTTACATCAAGTGACCTGATGAAAAGCAGAGTTTCCATGGTTAAAAATGCAGAACTAGGGTTTAAGCCAAAGTCTGCCTGAGACCCAAGTCCCTATTAGCCTATTCTGTCACCCATATGCATGGGTCAATGGCAGACATCCAATGTCATCTTCATATAAAGTTCAGTTTACTCAAATTATGGAGCATCTACCATCTGCCAGCTACTCTACATGTATGAGATCAACATGCCCAACACAATTTTCTGAGATCCATGGAATGTGGGTAATCCCATTACCCACAACACTCTTCAACTTGCCCTTACTCAAAGCTCTGATTAGATTTACGATTATGTTTATGTCCCTCCCCTGAGCTATTTTCTTCTCTTACTGTTCCAGTTGCCCTGCCTCACATAATAAAATATACCAAAGAATAAATTTATGTCTCCTTTCCCTCACCCTTGTCACATAGTTTTCAATTCCATAGTGGCCTCTGTGTCCCTTGTTTGACATCTGTGGTGTCAAGAGCAGTTGTCTTTAATGATATTTTATTATTCTGCTAATAAATAAACAGACAAATCCCAGTCTTGAAACTTATTTATAATCCATTTTTCTTGAAAATTCTGGAAATGACATGTTAACTTTTTCAGGCCATTAAAACTTATCTAAAACACCAGATACCTGAGGTTTTTTTTTTTTTTTTTTGGTTATTTGCATTCCTAATAGATGGAAATTTACTATACTTGTTCTAGTTATTAAATATTACACATAAGTTATAAACACGCCCTTTAAAAAACAAACCCTGGAAAAACAAATCTATTTGATATTTACTCACACTGAAGAGAATTTCTGGGTACTGCAGTTTTCATTAGTTAAAAGAGGAAAGGAAAATGATCTCTTTGGTCTCTGAGGATACTTCATGGTTGGGGAAGAGAGAACTTTTCCCTGGAGGTTTGTAATTCATTTTAGTAGAAGTTGACTTATGGTTGACAGTATATTTTCAATGTGAAGATAAATGACTGACAAAATATTAAGCCTCATTGAACACAGGTATTCTTACTATCTGAGCCCTGGTTTGACATAGGCAGAGAATGACTTTATTTGAGCCACACTTAGAATTCATGACAGGTTCACCTTCAAACACCAGATCTCTGATGGCATTACTGTCTTTACATGATGCTTCGATTCTTTTTTAAGAGGATACAGTACCTGTCTGGGTTTGACAAGTAAAGCTAAAGTTTTAATAACTCCAAAGGTGTGCCATTGCCAGAAAGGGACTGAATGAAATGTTTAAAAGAATTATTTGAAAGTTGCCTTATGACTTTTATATCAGAGCACATTTAAAAAGCAGACAATTTCATTACTGTCAAGAAGCACATTTTTCAACTATACATTTCTATAGCAACATCTCTATCTATAGCAACACTTCACCATTTAATTTGAGATATAGACTACACAAGGAGCACACTTCATTTGTTTATTCTGTAGGCAATTCCTAATCCTGCTTAGAAGTGATATCAATATACAGACATTGTTAAGAAACTCAACATGACATTTTGTTGGGTGGGGAGAAATAATTGTAACTGTAAAAAGTGACCTCATGGTTTACTATTAAGAAATAACCCTAAATCTGGTATTTGAAGTCCTCCTCAAGGTTGTCCACTCATAAATGATTTCCCCAAATCCTGTGAGCTACCTTATTACCAGTACCTCCCTAATCCTCAGAATCTACTTTATCTACCTTTGAATATCACAATGTCTTCATCAGTATTTTTGTAAATTCCTAGGTGATTGTCATAAAATCAGTGGCAGCCTGGCCCAAGTTCTAGATCATCTAATTTGTGCCATCTCTTATCTCTTTTGGATGGAAATACTATCTCCTTCATAGTACGATTTTGGAAAATTAAAAGGCAAGTGGCAAACACATGCTAAGTCCCTTTTCACTCTTTCTGTAAACATTCTATAGGTGCAAAATCTGATAATCAGAAGGCCATCTCTTCTGAGCCAATACCATCTCCGGTTGGCTCCCACAGTGTTGATTTCGGTCTTCCTGTCTTCTTCAGTCTTTTACATTGGCACACCTGCTGGGGGCAAATTTTCTATGTATTCTTCCCATTCCCAAACTTGGTTTTACCATGCTCTCTTGCATTTAGTTTGGATTGAATGCCTTACATGCCCTATACTGAATTATTTATCTCTTGTTTCTTTCTTAGCACTGCTATAACATCAGATTTTGTAGAAGTCTGGGGAATTCGGCTACATTTTTGGTATGGCTGGTGTGTCTCAGTGGCTGATGCTAGGATAGGCCAAGCATATAAATTGAGCTGGGCTTGTGGGCATTGGTGAATGCAGTTTCCTGAATGCTCTAGCTATTACTTTTCAGCCTCACCTTTTGCTTTCTTGAGTCCATTCCTTCTCTGTCCCTGTTTTGTATATCTACAGTATGTCTACACTTATAATAGGTGTCTTCATTGTAATTACTAATTATATGCTGTCATGAGTCTCCGTTTTATTCCTCTTTTACTGGCACCTCATGATGTCATGAAATTTCCTAAAAAATAATACAACAAAATTAAGATATACTTGAGCACAGTATCAAAATCTATTAAAGCTCTAGGAATTTGCTGACAAGTATTTATTGTACATGTAGACTACTTAAATAGCAGATATTTGCACAGTGGAAACGAATTACATTGTTGGAATAAGAAAAAGATGAAGTCCAAACGTATGGGCTATCTCTTTGGTTTTTAGTGCCTAGCATTGGGAGGAGAAAGCTTTAGTGTATAAAAAAAGGTACTGACAGTGATTTGTGTTAAAATTTATAACTTCAATAAATTGACTATAAAAACCAACTCTTTACGCTTAACTTACACATCTTATTTTTAAAGCCAATCTATTAATTCTTTGCTTAAAGTGCTCATTTTATTTCTCTTCTATTAATGTTCAATTTGCTTATAGATTTACCAGACTAAATTCCCTAGATTTTAGTACAATTGAAATAGTTGATTAATGACTACTTTTAGCTATTTCATGCTAAAATCTTAAATCTAATATATCTAATTTTCTTAAGCACAATTATATGCAGAACAAGACAGAGGCAAAACTCAAATGAAAGGGACTTCATAAATTCTTAAATATGTCTTATGAACCTAGAAGTTTATACATATGGATTTAGCAAATTATATTTTCTTTGTCTTTAAATATTGTTTTAAAGAAAAATTACATATATAACATTATAAATATAAGTGCAACTCAAATGATCTTAAAATATTTAAAATTTAAAAAGTAAGTCTAATATTAATAACAGTCAAGATTTGGTTTAGAAACTGCAACTACTCTGGATTTTTACACAGAAACATATTGAACATAAGGAAATATAAGGAAAATTTTTGAAAGGGTTGAGAAGTTGGGCACAACTGGAATTACTAAATGTAAACACAAGCCACTGCTGTCCCAGGACCAGAGAATTCCTATTTTGCAGGCACCTGTGCCACCCAGTTTTGTTCCAACATCTATGAAACTGATGTCTAGACTCTGAAATGCCGAGTTCGGCTGCCATAGCTTCTTTGCTCTCTGTTCTAGAAAAATAAATCTGCCTGTTAGGAAAATACAGTGGCAGAGGGTGTCCTCTCCTTCACTTCTACCTCCCAAGTCTCCTGAGATTATGTCTAACTGGCAGAAACTATTTCATACGTGGACTCTGAGCTGCCAGGGAGCCTGAGTGATGTGATTTTTAATTCTTGGCTTTTGAGAACAGGAGGCACATGAAAAGGTAGCATGTAGCCTAGTAAACCAAATCAATCATGTCCATAGAAGCCCATCAGATTCTCTAACGTTACAAATTCAGGTTATGGATTCAGGTCATGGGCCCAGAATTTCTGACACAATTTCCCAGAAGATTATTCTTAAATACACTTATTTATTGCTTGGATCCATTCTTACAGTCTGTCTGTTAGCTGTTGTGTCAACCAAGAATCCCCAAATCAAGCCTTTCAGCTAGGATTTCATGTAAGTTTTTTAACCTTAGGTATTAAAGATACCCAACTTACTTTTATTATAACCTCATAGTAATCCCTTTCCCAAATTTTTATCCTCTGACTTGATATGTTCGAATTCTCACCCGTCACCTAGATTGCAAGTAATCTTTTTATTGCCTGATACAGAGAATAATTTCACCAGTAGTGGAATTAAATTTTTGTTATAGTGAAACACTTTTTACAACATGGCTTTTACTGAATACTGTTCCTTCTGTTTATGCTAAGATAGGTATTTTTTTCAGGGAAGTGAGATGTAACTCTTGAAAATGATTCTTTTTCTGAGATAATAGACTTCTTGCAAATTCTGTCACCTAGTATTCAAGTTCTCCAATTTTGTTCTTTTACTTTAATATTGTATTGGCTATTCTAGAGACTTTGTCCTTGCATATACATTTTAGAATAAGCTTGTTGATCCCTACAAAATGGCTTGCTCGACTTTTGATTGGGATTCTGTTAAATCTATAAATCAATTTGGGAATAATTGACATATTAACAATATTCGATCTTCCAATCCACGAGCATGATATATCTCTCAATTTATTTAATTCTTTATATTTTTTTAACCAGTGTTTTTCTTTCACATATAAACTCTGTCCATATTTTGTTAGATTTATGCCCAAGTGTTTCATTTTGGGGAGTGTTATTGTAAACTACATATATTTAATTTCATATATATATGGATATAGGAAAGCATATCGGAAATATATAGGAAAGCAGCTGACATTTGCATGTTGACATTGTATAGTTACACTGTGATTTACTATTGTTACTTGTTAGTTTCAGGAGTTTTGGGTTTGTTTTTTGTTTTTATTTTTTTTGTTTTTTTGTTTTTTTTGCATTTTCTTTGGGGTTTTTTAATATAGACCGTAATATCATTTGTGAAAAAAGGCAGTTTTATTTCTTTCTTTCCAATCTATAAACTATTTATTTCTTTTTCTTGTTTTATAGTATGATGCTGAATAGGAGTGGTGAGAAAGAACACCCTTTTTTGTGTGATATTAAAGAGATGTGTCCACTCTCTCACCATTAAGTTTGATGTTAGCTGTAAGTTTTTTCTAGATAATCTTTATCAAGTTGGGGAAGTTTCCCTCTATTCCTAGTTTACTGAAAGTTTTTATCATGAATGGGTATTGGATTTTGTCAAATGCTTTTTCTCAGTTATGATCATATGATTTATGTTTTCTTTAGGCTGTTGATGTGGTGGATTACATTGACTAATTTTTAAAATGTTGAGCCAGGCTTTCATACTTGGAATAAATCCCAGTTTGTTGCAGTATATAATTCTTTTTATACATTGTTGGATTCAATTTGCTAATATTTTGTTGTGGATTACAATGGCAAATGCATGAATAAATCTATATAATGTGAGATTCTTGGTATTATCTGGACCAAAGACATTTTTGAGAATGCAAATTTCCTTAAGTGGAAAGATGCTGGTTTGAGCCACTAGAATTTCAGAACTATAAAAAATGTGATTTTATTTTATATCACTGGCTGACAAAACCTATAGATTCAATTTAATTTTCTTTCAATCTAATGGGGTTAGTATGATTTTTGTTATTTCTTGGTTTAGGAAGCTGACCATTCACAGCTGAGGAGGGATATAAGTAAATTGCATAGGATCACATAATTGATAAGTGGTGGGGCTCTGTTTTAAGTCGATTTTTTCATGCCTTAAAAGTCCATGGTTTTCCCACCATAACAGACAACCTTGCTAATGGTAGGGAAGATGAAAAGGTTGATACATTAAAAGCCACAAAGCAAGTCAATAGTAAAGTTTCAAAGTGAAAAATATATATGTATTTCAATATCTGCACTAAATCATCAGTCTAAGTTATGTAGTCAAGATTATATTTGTATGTACGTATATATGCAAACTATTGAAAATAAACTTCCTAACATATTATAATGAAGAAGATTAGACTGGCACATGCTTATTTACTATGAGAAACTGATATAGAGTCCATATAACTCAATACTCACTATGTTTCTTGTAAAACTATGAAGAAGTGTTTTGTTTCCCTGATCCTCAAACTCATTTTCTCTGACACAGTGTTCTCTTATTCAGCAGTGTCTTTTATGAAAATTATCAATGCAACACTATTAATCATTCAGCAGCTGGTATAAAAAAGAGCTTTTTGGAGACTTGGGTTGATGTACAATTCAGAAATAATCACCTGCTCACTGTGAGGCATGAGATGTCTGACACCTCATTTGATGAACCGGAGACACATCCTCATTGTCTTGCCCTTATGATTTCTGAAATTGAAATGTTTAGTATATGTCTCTTTAATAGACCTCCTCATGTTTGTAATTTAGTGCTATGTGAACAATATGTGGCATTCTTTTGGTGAAAGAGAAAAGGTAAAATAAAGGAAAAATTACCTTTCTATTCTCTTGAGGTAGTTCATTTTTATCGATTAATAATGCAAAATAGCAGTGAAATATTCAACTGAGTTTTACAAAGGGAACTGGGCATTTTATCAATTTACCTATAAACCAAAAATCCTCAAAATGTGTAAGACCTTGACTGTGAATTTATGAATATGAAATAGGCATAATTAAATTTTATTTTAATTATCATGAGGTACTGTTGTTTGGTCAAAGCTTATAAGCTAACTACGACATGTATTAGGACAGTAAGACTCTATCCATAATCTGGAAAAAAATTCATACTTTTTAAGGAATCAGTTAAATCACTAATGCTTATACTTAGAGGAAAAATGAATCTATGTGAGAAACTTGGCAAACTGGGGATGGTTTTCATTTAAATAGAGGATGAACGTTTGAGGTAATCTGTATCTATTACCTATTCATTGCCTGAAATAAATTTGTATTCTGCTTATAAAGTAAAATTATTAACTCAGTTCAGTTTTTATTTTTTTAAATATTTTATTTATTTATTTGACAGAGAGAGAGAGAGAGATAGTGAGAGCAGGAACACAAGCAGGGGAAGAGGGAGAGGAGCAGGGAGCCCTATGTGGGACTCGATCCCAGGACCCTGGGATCATGACCTGAGCGGAAGGCAGATGCTCAAAGACTGAGCCACTCAGGCACCCCCTCAGTTCGGTTTTTAAATATTGAACTTTAAATGTCAAAAAGTGACCTGGTCTGTGTAAGCCACATCAACCAAGAAATTGTCCTTTTTCCAACCGAGTCCTTTTTCTCACCGAGTTTTCTCACGTGGTGCTTTAATAAGCACGATAAAGTTCTGCCATTTCAATAATTGTCCCAGAAAATAGCCTAAGTCTGGAAGAATTGCTTCAGGTTTTCAGAGAGTCTAGAAGCTGCACTTGTTGGCACCCATGAACGCAGAGCTAGTCAGAGGGTTCAGGGATCAGTCCCAGGGACATCACATGGGTCTGTGCTTTGTCATAGCCTAAAGCCACAGAGTCATTCAAGGGTGTAAGTTCTTGGAAAGAAGTGATACCAACGTAGCAGCTAAAAAGCCTACCATTTACCAGATGGCAGACCTCGAGGAAACTAGTTAGTATCTCTGTGCCTTACTATCTTCATATCTGAATGGGGACGGAAGTAGTACCTGTCTCATACAGTTACTGTGAGGATTAAATGGCATGACCCGTGGTTAGTATCCAGCTGGTATTAGAGAAATATTGTGTAGCAGGAGCATCCTTAGAAGCATACTACTGTAAGGCATACACTCATATTTTTAATGCTCATATCATTCCCATATTCCCTTTGCTATGGGTCTCCTTGCTTTGAAAAATAGAAGATGATATCTTGCTTTGTATGATATGAAGTTGAGAATATGTTGTGGTGCCACGTTTCCGAGTAGAAAAATACTTTATAAAATTCCAATTAGTCAACGAACCTTTATAACCAAATAAAACCTACATTTTCTCACTCATGTTTCTTAATCTGCTAAGCTTGAAAAACATTGGGAAAGTGGGTAACTGTGTGGTAGAAAAATTAAATTTCATTTGCATTATTGAAAGAAATTTTAAATTGCATATTTATTGCATTTTTCTTCTTTTGTAAGACGAAGCATCAGAACTCAACATCAAGTTCTGTTGTAAACCAGGAGGAGCTTTAAGAACTCTTATCAGATTAATAAGTATTAACTGATTAGTTATTAGTTAATAGCTAATTGCTTTACCCATTAGTTATTTTAAACATTCCATACTGAATTCAGGTGTTGATTCATACAAAGTTCCTTCTCATGTCTAGCTCCTTCCTAGCCTTTGACCCAAATGAATCAACTTTGTTTCCATTTCCAATCATGACATCATTTTGGTGTGCGACTTCATCACTCGTGAAGTTTTTAAGTTCCTCATAGTTTTTTGACTGAGATGCAGATAAAAGGTCATGAAGAAATATAACATGGAAGCTCCATCATAGCCACAGGGACTGTTCTGAAAAGTTGATATATACCATGCTGTAGTTTGCCGAATATGGATATTTTAGCACATATTTTCTTTGATAAACACAAATGTTTAAAATACTTTATCATAAACATTAAATAATGAACAGATAATTCAGAAGAAAGCATTTACAGAAAATTTGTATCCTTTGAGAATATTAGGTAATCATCAACTATTATTAGTCTAAATCTTGCCCATCTTTATTTTTAAGATCCCCCAAAAGACAAGTTTGATCACTTATCTCCCATGTGATGTTAAAACACCAGTTTTATATACAGCTGTACTTCCTGATTAAATTGTGTGGCTTCTTTTGTAATTGTGTGCTTTGCCTATATCTGTAATGCATAGGATATGCTTGCTGGCTCAGTTGCGGAGCTGTCTCATGTGTTCACTGTTTTAACTCAGCGATTGCTGTATTACTCAGCATATCGTAAGTGCTCAACACCTGGGTGAGTAAATGGTTGACTCAATGCTGATTAACTGAACAGATAACTCTGAGCATTTAAGAATTTTTGTAAAGCTTGACTTTTTATTGTAAAATAATATATGTTTATTTTAGAAGCTTTAGGTAATAAAGATAAGCATATAGTAAAAAAATTCTATTACATAAGAATCCACTATTTATAAACAGCTTTGTTAGCATTTTTCATATAATCTTTTATGCTTATATGTGATATATATCTATGTACAAAATAGTATACATATAGGTACACATGTATAACAAAATATATAATCATAAATGATTAAAAACATACTATCTGTGTTTTACAATAAACTCTATACTCTTCAGTAAACGCTTAAAGTAAAGATGTTTTATGACACAAAATTCAAAGTGATAATCAAGGATATGGCCAAGTGGGTTGATGACCCAACACTAGGAGGGGTACAAAGAGTTAGAAACAGAGAGAGGGTGACAGAAGAACATTCAATAGAGCATTTAAAACAGAGATAGAAGGGAATAGGAAACAAAGCCTGTGTATCTGTCTTAGTATACCAGTTCTCTCTTCAGCCCTGTAGACGCAGTGCTGTATCTTAATGAGAGAAGATGGGCCAGCAAAAACCATGAGGATGATTTACACATAAAATCTTTGTGAGACTTGGGTGGTCAAGTAAGCTCTTTTGAAGATCATTCTGACAATGCATATATGTACACGGCAGGTGTTCCAGTGAATCAAATTTAATTTTTAGTTATCCTTTTAAAACTTGATATATGAAGGTTGATATTTGTAGGGAAAGAATTTGGCAACTTTGCAGAAGAAGCTTGGATGTTCCTAAGAGAAAAAAGACAGAAATCTTAAACTCTCTTGAGACGCAAGTTGCTGAAACCTGTTGAATGGGAAGAGCCAGCCTGGACCAAGGCTTGGAAACATGGAAGAGCAAAGAAGCCCTTGATACCCACATTACTTAGGTGTTAGAAAATGGATTGGACCAGTGGGCTGGCCTCTGCATATGGCCAGTGGTCCTGAAGTAAGCATGCATCTGATAGCAAACATAATCTTCATCTGGCCCTCTTATACCAAAGGAAGATAAAACATGAGTAAATCTAAAGTGTTACACCTTTGGGGGACCAAAACAGTATTCTGGCTGAGCATGGTCATTCAAAGGAGGGAAGCACTTAGGGAACCACCCTCCCTTGAAACCTGAAGAATGGCAGTGTCTAAGACAGGCAGCTGCTTATCTGAAACTGGGGCAGGAGTTTTTACCTTGGCCACGTTATTCTGAAAAGGACTGGAGGAGTGTGTGAGCCTTGTTGGTGAGCTGAGGGTTGTTTGCCTGTCCTGGATGTTACGTATGTATCTGGTTGTCTATAGAGCTCAGATGGGAAGCAAACTAAACTTATGGTATTTGGCTGTAATGTCTGCAAATATTCAAAGTGTCAATGCCATCCTGTAAGGTGAGAACAAGTAGGTCTAACCACTGGAAATGAAAAAGCACTCCGGGGACTGTGAAGATTATCATGGGATTGGGGTGACCTTGTAGAAATAGCACTTATTTATTTATTTAGTGCTCCATCTATTAAATAATTTATTAAAATATTCCAGTTGATTTTCATTGAAATGCAACCAACATTTAAGGAATTATTTTGGAAGAATTCAATAGTATTCCAGGACACGTAGGGTGATTTACAAAACAGTTATTATTCAAAGGCTCAAATATTTGTTTTTCAAGTTTTTATTTAAATTCTAGTTAGTTAACATATATTTTAATATTAATTTCAGGAGTAGAATGTAGTGATTTGTCAGTAACATATAACACCCAGTGCTCTTCATAACCAGTGCCCTCCTTAATACCCATCACCTGTTTAGCTCCTCTCCCACCCACCTCCCTCCATCAACCCTCAGTTTGTTTTCTATTGTTAAGAGCCTCTTACAGTTTGTTTCCCACTCTCTCTCTTTCTTTCCCCCTTCCTCTATGTTCATCTATTTTGTTTCTTAAATTCCACATATGAGTGAAATCATACAGTATTTGTCTTTCTCTGACTGACTTATTTCGCTTAGCATAATGCACTCTAGCTCCATCTACTTTGCAAATGGCAAGATTTCGTTATTTTTGATGGCTGAGTACTATTCCATATATATGACTTTATCCATTCTCACTTTATCCATTCATTAGTCAATGGACATTTGGTCTCTTTCCATAGTTTGGTCATTGTTGATAATTATAGCATTTAAACATTACAAAATGATGGAGGAGTATCTGAATCCTCCCCTGATAAGGAGTGAGATCCCCTATGTATGTAGGAGGGAGGAATTCTTTCTATTTCAGCCAACCAGCCTCAATCTGTTATGGACTTAAATGGTGTGCATGATAAGGGCATTAGCAGGGAGTGTATATTTGTTTCCTATTACTGCTTTAACAAACTACCACAAAGGTATCACCTTAAAACAATACAAGTGCCATATCTTACAGTTCTGAAAGAAAGAGTTCTAAAATGTGTTGTCAGGGTGATAGTCTCTCTGAAGCCTCCAGAGAAGAATCCATTCCCTTACCTAGAAGCCACCACATTCCTTGGTTCATGGCTCACTATCTATTTTCTATCATCACATCTACTCTATCTACTTCTATCATCACATCTCTTTCTCCTGTCCTTGCCTCTCTCTTTCACTTATAAGCATCCTTGTAATAGTGTTGAGTCCAAATTGATAATCCGGGACAATCTCTGCATCTCAAGATCTATAACTTAATCACATCTGCAAAGTTTCTTTTGCCTTATAAGGTAACATAGTCATAGATTCCAGGCATTAGGACATTTTTTCGGGGCCCATTATCCTGTTGCCTACCACAGGGAACATTGCCAAGAGTGGGCACTGATACCTGCATCTTTGGCAAGGGCTGGTCCCCTACTCATAATTATAGCTCCTTTCTATAAATACCAATTTTTACAGGATTTGAAGAGAATATATTCATGACTTAATACTTTTGCTTTAGACAGTTGCTATTTACAAGAATGACATTATTGGTTATGTAGAGATCTCCCCAAACTATTACACATGTCCCTTTGAAAATTTTTGTTTGAAGACATATCTTAGTCAAGTGGGAGATGAATCCAAGTTAAAAATACAATAATAAATAATTAAATTAAACCCAAACCAGGTTGTGAATATCAAAAAGTCATTCAGGTAAATCTAAATTATTACTTTAAATAGTACTTTTAAAACTTAATACATATTAAAAAACCCTGAATACAAGTCAATATTTTTGAAAAAAATAATGATGTTCAGAGCATGGGCACTTGGCTCAGGCAGTGATAGTTTCAAATCCAAGCTATGTAATATGATAGTTGAAAATTGTATTCCAACATGGTTAAATCATTGTTTGATGATGATGGTTGTTAGAGAAATAAAGAAAAATAAAAGCATGTTTTTTTTAAAAAATCATTAAGTCAAGTAAACTAAGACTGTTAACTTTGTAAAAGGTTAAGGATAATTAAAAAAAGAAAAGCCATAAAAATATAGAAATTCATAGGAACGAGAAAACATTTTCTCTTTTGGAAGAAGAAAATTAAAAACTACTTCTTCCGAAAGAGAAAATATAAAACAAAGTAAGGAAAAGCATGCAAATTTTGTCAATAAATATAATCAGATTTAGCATTTTATTGAAGATGAAGACTGAAGACTAGCTGTTTGAAGACAAAGTTATCTAAGACATACACATAAAACTACATAGAATCAGAATTATTGAAAATAAATAGGCAACATTTCTCAAATTAAAAAAGTAAGTTTCAGTGGCAGTATTAATTTCAGACAAATTGAGAATGAAAGGCAAAATTAATTAAGTGAGCTAAAAGCTGTTATTCATATTTAAATAAAAATACAATATTCATGAGTTCTTTTTGGTGATGTTTAATGAAATATCGAAATATATATTTTAAAGACCAATGCTTAGGGAAAAAATAGAAACACAAATGATCTAGGATAACTGTCTTTGCTATTGATAGGTTGAGTAGAAAAATATGGAAAATTAGAATAATATGATTAATAAGATGAAGCATTGGTTTGTATATAAACTTTTTAACTCAAAGGAGAGAGCAAAGCCAATTTTCTAATTTCCAATGAAATCTTTAGCACAGAAAATTACACATCAAGCTATAAAATAAATTTAGAATATTTCAATTGGCAGAAATTATTCATGGTAGATTTTTTTTTTCTGACCAAAGTGGTATAAAATTCGAAATTTGTAATTAAAATTTTAAAGTAAACAAAACATCCAAGCATTTATTAGATACTGCAACAACACTTCTCCTTGGTAACAAGAGGGTTAAAGAACATCACTATAAAGTGTTGGGGATGCCTAAAGTGGTGACAGTATTCAATTTATAATCATATGTTTCTATTATTAAATATTGGTTTAAAATAAAATTAAATTTTGTAACAAAAAAAAATCACATCTTAATAAGCATATTTGGACATTGCTTTCTCAAATAGGTTCCTAGACATTGGGGAGTTTTGGATTAAATGTATGCATTTTTACATGCATTTGACTTGTACTACAAACTTATTTTTCAGGACTGTTGAAAAAATAAATATATCAATTATTGCCTCTATTAGAACATGATAAGAATTAACTGCCAAGTCATCAATCAAATATGTGTAACATGTGTACTCTATTTTATCTCTCAACTAGTATCAACTCTATTCTTGAGCTAGTTGTAGGCAACAGAGTAAGCAATATCATTCATTTCATTGGTCAGATAATTTTAAAATCAGAGTCAGAGTCCTTATTGTCAAGTATCCCAAGCTAGGTCACAAAGCTTCGTGGGTTCCAGCTGCTCATGTCCTTTTCTGACTGGTTTGTGGTGCTGGTATACCCATTGTCGATTTCCACCTGTGGTGCACTTGGTGACCCAGCTGGGCACCTGCCCTACTCTTTGCTGTGGAGGATTCTAGAGATGCAGTCCCTGGAGTGTGACCCCCAAAGTCCTACTGATAATTGGTTTTATTCTCTGCCAAGCTGTCAACCTTCCAAACTGGCCCAGGGCCCATTCCCATTAGAAAACACATATATTCTTGCACTTTTGTGGAGCTCTTTAAACGTTCTCTCCCTCTATCTTAATTGAATCTCTATGTAGCTATGTTGTATTTTATATTTTTATTTTTAATATATTTTTATTTTTTAAAGATGTATTTATTTATTTTAGAAAGAGAGAGAGTGAGCTGGGTGAGGAGTAGAGGGAGAGGGAGTGAGAGAATCCACAAGCAGACTCCCTGCTGAGTGTGGAGCCTGACACAGGGCTTGATTCCAGGACCCTGAGATCATGACTTAAGCCAAAACCCAAGAGTTGGCCTCTCAACCGACTGAGCCACCCAGGTGCCCGTATGTTGTACTTAGATGTATATGTGTGTGTGTGTGTGTGTGTGTGTGTGTGTGTGTGTGTCTGTGTTACATACATATTGGTACTTGCTTATCTGGGTTTATATTTCTTTTGCACAAGTTGGCTAAGCACCAGTCTCCATGAGAGTTTCAGATGAGAAGTGCTCATTAAGCTCATGTTTCAAACTACAAGGGAAATTCTGGGAATGGGGACAATCAGGGTAGAGGCAGAAGTCATCTTCTCTATACTATTAACCTCTCTGACTCCAAGATTTGCCTCTTTTTCTTGCATCTCTATTTATAGTCTCACTTCTGGTAGCTGGGGAAGACAAAAACCAGCTCTTTGGTTTTCTTCATTGTTTTAATCTTACATCTTGCAGGATAGTGTAGAGTTTTGCCATTTTTAATTTGGGAATTATCCTCCACAAATAAAGGTGGGGGGGAATGGTTGCAAGGGAAGGTAAGATGACCCAGAAGTGGTAGTTGACATCTTGAGATATTGTAAGAGCCCTGACAATGATAGTGTGGTACTGACAAAATAATTAATGTGCATTAAAATGTAATGGAACATGCATTGATGTATCTCTGAATTAACTACCTGCTAATGGAAGCATTACAGACCAATGCTGGAGGGATATCTTTAATAAATGGGATGGTGAAAATTATTTTCCAGATGAATTGGACAATTAAATGGGAAAGAAGTATGAAGGAAAGTAACTTTGAATATAGATTTTTTCAAATAAATAATATTTAGCTATGAAAATTAAATATCTTCATTTTCTGAGGCTTAGATCATTGAAGCTCTGAAAATGCGCAACACAAAGACCACTTTTGAAATTGCTCTTGGAGAAAGAACTCCGGCAAAAAGAGAAATGATCTAAGAGGAAGTAATCCATGGAATTATAGCCTACCTAGTGTTATTATTGCCTTAATAAGTAATAATCAGAAACAGACAAAAACTCCATAACAGTCCAGAATTAAAATTCCAGGTGATGACTTGTGGTACGAGGACTGTTGGAAATCAGTGGGGGCTGAGAATAGTTTACAAAAAATACATAGATATACATAAATTTAAGAAATTGATAGCTAAAAATAAATAGAAATTTGGGCTTTAATTAGACATACTCATACGTAAACTAAAATAATATGTCCGCAGTTTTACATAGAATTCAAGATGCCATCGATGATAAGATGCACCATTATTTCCTTTACCACTAAGAAGAAAAAATGCTGCCAAGTCTGAAAAAGGGGTTGTCAATCAAGACAGAATGCTTTCTTATCAGTTAGAATTTGTATTCGTATTGCGAGAGATCTTTTAGACATTATCATTCTTATAAAACATATAAAGAGGAAAGACCAAAATAAAACCAGTTAACATTTTCATAAAACTTCTTCACACTGAGGCCAACTTTTCTAAATGACTTCTTAACATCATTGATGTTTGTGTTTTTCTGCACAAAATAAATCTCTGTTCTGTAAAGAGTGTCAATGAATATTTTATAAAGAATTTACAGGAGTGGAGAGATGAACCATGAGAGACTATGGACTTCAAGAAACAAACTGAGGGTTCTAGAGGGGAGGGGGTTGGGGGGATGGGTTAGCCTGGTGATGGGTATTAAGGAGGGCACGTGCTGCATGGAGCACTGGGTGTTATACAAAAACAATGGAACGTGGATCACCACATCAAAAACTAATGATGTATTGTATGGTGACTAACATAACATAATACAATTTAAAAAAAAAGAATTTACAGGAGTAAAATTGCTTTGCAGGTAGAGCAGGCCTACCTGAGAATGTGGCTAAGTATGTCTGATTCACCTCTTCTGTCAACCTCTTTTCCCATATCATTTCATTCCTAGAGGTTAAGAGTTTTCTTTTCTCCACCACTTATCTCTAGGATTTTCTTTAGAACTGCTGACATCCATTCTGCGGGTAATGATGCTGGCACTTTTGATATTCCTGCATGCTCAGGGAATGACAACTATGGCATAACTTTACTACCTGGCCAACAGTGATCATAAAACTCTACAGACTGCAAAACCCACCTTGATTTTCAAGATATTACATTATAAAATATATGCATTTTGGAAGTCACAAAATAGAACTTTCAACCAGCTAAGAAAATTCTACCTTCCTAATATAAAAAAGGAAATGAGAAAAAAGAAAAAAAAAAGAAACTATGGTAATATCTAACACTAAGCATGACATAGAAGAAAATCTCATTATGAGTAGTTTCAGTAAATGTGAGTTCAACTCAAAAATCTAAAGATAGAGACATACAGATTGGATTTCAAATAAGGGTTAGCAGTATATTGCTGTATCAGTTAAGATTCCACTGATGAAAAAAATTCTGAGTATTTAGAGGGGATTTAAAGCAGGAAATTGGTTATATAGATGTTGGATGAGCAAAATGCAGAAGATGGTTAGCAAAAGCAAAATAAAAGGAGTGACGCTCAGGGATCAGATGTTTGCTGACACTTTCTCCCTCAAGCCCAAGAGTCTACACCTGCTGATGAACTGCTGGACAGTTAGTTGTTACAACCTGTTCAAGATGCAGCACAGAGTTGCCCTTTTGGCCAGGCCTGAGACTAGAGGCCACACCGTGGCTACTACCAATGCTGTCGTCTGTGGCTGTGCCGTGGTCACTATTGCTCTGTCGCTGCTTCTCTTGGGGCTGCCGCTTAGAGACTCTGCCGGAAACCGGAAGCAGGATGAGAGGTACTTGTCTCCTCTTCCACCTTACAAACTCCTCTCAGGAACCCCCTCAGCAGAACTTGACAGGAAGCCAGTTGGTAAGAATCCCCAGAAATGTCGTTTGCAGACTCCCAGCCCCCTCCAGCACACAGGAAAATACAGAAGGGGCCTCAGACAAACATGCACATAACTGACACCGTTATCTACAGGGCATGCATTTAAAACCAAAGGATATGGGACGGCTTATTTATTCATTCATTCAACAAATTTTTGTTTGTTTGTTTGTCTGTGTTTTACTGACGCCAGTGCTCAGGCTTTGACTGCGTACTGCCGCAGCGGGTACAGCCGCTCCTTCCGCTGCTGCTTCTTAGGCTTCAGGTTCTCCTCGTGCTTGTTAAGCCGGTGGCGCATGGCACGTGTCTTCTTGGGTCGCAGATCCAGCGGCTTGTATGTCTTACCCTTGTAGAATTTCCTGAGATTCTCTTTCTGCGTCTGGTTGATGACTGTGAGAACACGGGCGATGGATTTGCGAACAACTCGGATCTTGGAGAGCTTGGAAGCCGCGCCGCTTGTCAGTTTGGCGACGCGCAGCTGGGACAGCTCCACCTTCAGGTCTTCCAGCTGTTTAAGCAGCTCCTCTTCTTGCTGCGAAGGTCTCGAGCCTTAATCTTTGCCATGTCGGCACAATGCGCCGCTGCCGCCGCCGGTCATTCAACACATTTTTATGGAATGCCTTCCAAGTGTCTGTTCCTCTTCCAGGTGTGGTGATACAGCAGGGAGCAACACAGACCCAATATCTGCTCAGCATATTTTTGACCTTTTAATTCAGGAAGACAGACGACAAACAAAATGAGTAGTTACGTTCTATAGTATCTTGGAACGTGACAAACGTTAGGGGAAAAGTAAAGCAGGGAGGAGGGGTAGAGAAGCCAGGGGATTGTAATTTGTTAAAACAGGCCTTATTGAAAAGGTCACACTTGAACCAAGATATGGAGGAGAAGAAGAGAGAAGTCTGAATGAAATGCGAAATTTTTATTTTAATAATACATCAAGTAAGGATTAAGGTGAAAGTTTAGTAAGAATAAAGAAGCAGGCTATTTACTGGTAAAAGGAATCTTAGCTATAATAATTACGTACATAATTTGCAGAATATCAGTGCAGCCCCAAAACATAAACCAACAATGGTGAGAATAGGGAGAAATAGGTATATCCGAAACTGTGGTTTAAATTGAGAAACCTTGCTGACAAAAATTCTTAATATAGTAGATTTGGGTAACACAATAAGAAAATATTAGCTCTATGTAAAAAATGTATGCCCAATAGAAAACACAGATTCCTTTAATTCATTCATGGGAGTCTCCATATACAAGGCTGCAAAAGAAGCCCCAGTACATTCTAAAGAACCGGCATGACACCAAGACTAGGTTCTTTGACTGAAATTCAATAAAGTTAGAATCCATAAAGGACAGCTTTAAAAAAAAATTCTCTATATTTGGAGCCTAAAATAAGTATTGCTTTTATTAAGGAGGCTCTCATGGGAAATTACAGACTCCTGAATGCAATAAACATACTACCTATCAATATTTGTGAGATTTAACCAAGGGAGAACTTAGAAATTTATATCTTTGAATACATTTAAACATTTATGACAAAAATATTGAAAAAAAGTGGTAGCTAAACTCAGAAATAAAGAAAAAAGCAACAGAGTAAACTAGAACTTAATAGTGATTAACAAGTGAAAGAACAAACATTTCTGAAACAGGGAACAGAAACCAAAA
Source organism: Eumetopias jubatus (assembly GCF_037043125.1). Taxonomy (NCBI): domain Eukaryota; kingdom Metazoa; phylum Chordata; class Mammalia; order Carnivora; family Otariidae; genus Eumetopias; species Eumetopias jubatus. The sequence continues at coordinate 63,582,975 of NW_028274812.1, forward strand.
AAGTGACCAACAAAATCAAAAATTAAAAAGAAAAACTAATGAAAAAAATCATTGGTAAGTCTGATCTACAAAAGAAGAAACAAATACAATTCAGAATGAAAGAAATGGAAATAAGAATAATCATGAGAGCTACTAATAAAGGACATCATGGGCAAACAGAGATAAGTTAGCAAACCTATGCATGAAGCTATTGCAGTGTATTTACCTTGTCCTCTGGGAGTTTCAGGGGTGACTACACACAGAACAACAGGTGCTGGACCTTTGGGGTAGGACACGATGAGAGCTTGTCAAACCACTTTTCCTCTCCTTGTTTAACTCATTCTCAGGTCCAGACTACACATGGAATTGAATCCTGCAAAAGTAGAAGACTGGAGAAAAAGGGTTTCTTTGAGTTGAGAACTGCTGGAATTATCCTAGGTTTTTCTCTATTCCCAAACAAATGATGGGTTCTTTAAGACCACCAATTTGATTGGTGTCTCTTGGAATTTGGGGGACAGAAAGCTAGGATTTCACTTTGTCCTTGAAAGGTATTTTAAAGATGAGAGACTACTGAGGACAGACCTGTGGTGGCAGAGCCAACATCACATACTGTTCTTTATAGAGTTTCAGGGGCACTGGGGTGAATCTGTGCTTCCTCTAGGCTCCCTCATTCCAAGAGGAAACCTGGAGAGATGAAAGAGCCCCCGTGATGGAGTTTGTGTGGTGCACACCAGAAGCTGAGAACTGAGGGAAGGAGTCACACCTTGCTGGCCAGAGACAGAATGTCCCATAGGAGGGAACTGCAGGTGGGGGCACCTCAGAAACAGATCCTTAGAAATGGGTCCTGAATGAACCCCCTAAGTACCAATATACTTATAAACAAGGCAAGTCCCAATATTTATTCAGAACAAATATTGTGGGACCATGATATCAAGGACTTGTAAAGGAGTTAGGAGAGGACAACATTTAAGAGAGTAAAACATTAATGTTAGCTGAATATTTAACTGAATAACTGACACGAACTTCTTTCGATTGTTGGGACTGGTTTTGTCATCATATCATTGTGGTATGGTATCCAGGAAGACATAAACAATAGTTTTCAGTGTGGCAATTTTTGTAATAGTAATAAGAAAGAAAGCAGAAACAACCCCAAATAGACATCGGTAGGTGAACAGAGAAATAAATCTTGAAAGATGCACACAAAGGAATATTATATAGCATGTAGAATAAACTAGGACCAGAAAATAAAAATTCAAAGACCAAAGCTTGAGTGCTGGGTCAAAGCCATGTTTATTGCTAGGCAGGACCCAATCCAACATCGCATCTAAACTTTAATGATGGGCTTTGAGGGAAGAAAAATGTGGTATGTCTTCTAAAGCTGAAAAAAATCTCAAATGACCTCAGTCCCATATTAGGAAAGCAGTCTCAGAGTGCAACTGATCAGCTGGTAATATCTACAGTGACTGGGGAAGCTGTCAATGGCACATCTCACTTTGATATTTGCTTCTGAATTTGGGCATCTGGCTACCTCTCTTGTGTAGGTGAGTTTCCTGATTTGGAATTATGCTACCCAATTATCTTTTAGTAAAGTCAGTTCTGTCCCATTGTCAGCAGGCTAGACAGGCAGGTCAGGCTAAATATCAGCTTGGGCAGATCTCAAAAACATAATATTGAATGCAAAAAGCATATTGCAGAATCATTAAGGAGTGGGAATCATTTACTTAAATTATGTAAATTAAAGAACACATGCAAAAATTGTGGCATATTGTGTTATTTTGAGCATATTTGAGAAGACTATTCTTGGGATCATTGTTAGCTACTTGTAGATTTTGTTTGCTTAATCTTTCTCGACACTGAAATCAGGAGAGGAAATGCTAAAGCACAGTTGGCTTTACTTTACTTACTGTTCTATCACAACGAAAATAAATGAGTGGCGGCTTCTGTCTTCTAGCAACTCAGGGCTAGCACCAGGCACAAGAGCCTTGGTTGATTTGTGGAGTCAGAGGTTGGAATTTTAGTCTTGTACGCTGCTGGGCTTACGTGCCCTAGCCATAGCGTGTGACAGTGTAGGAATGATGGCTCCTGTCCTCCCTTCAGCTTTTCCCATTCTGCTTTCAGTGCTGAAAAATGGAGACAAGAAGCTCTATGTGAAAACCAGCCAGACTTCTCTGGAGGAGCCATTGCCTTTCAGGGATTTCTGGGGAGAGCTCTAGCCGTGAATATTTCCTTTTCATCAAGTGGCAAAAATTCAAGGACCAGGGGAATCACTCAAATATTTATAGGAGCCACCAGCCCATGCCAAGCCTAGGTTCTAATCAGACTTAAAGAAAGGCACAGACCTTGTCATCAAAGGCGCGTACTTTCAAAGGATAAACAACACACATTCTCCTATATCTTTCATGCAAACACACATCTTCATAGTTCTACTGAATGTGTTAGTATAGATGGCTAATGATCTGTTTTCTATCCTGGGAAACAAAGAATGTTGAAATTACACTTCCATGTGAAAATTTTTCCACTTCGGGGAAAAATGACCCCAGGCTTGACCAAGCTTCACAGTAAATCCCTGTCTCTGATCGTCTTCACTAATCAGTCTTTGTCAATGAGTAAGCCACTGGAACAAGGTCCTCAGATCCACCCCTGCAGCTGCTTGAGCCTCTCTGGGAGGTCAGATCCCAAGGTAGTTTTTCCTCGCCCTAATACCAAATCTACAAACCGCTGGCTGAGCAATTCAACTGCAGAAAATGTGACCCTTTGCTCTTTTGAAAGAATCTACTTTTCGCCTTCTAATGATGGAGGCTGTGTTTTCCTATGTTATTTATTTTGTTTTTAGATTTAATCAGGATTGTCAGAGGTTTTTATTTTCACAGCCAGACCTCCAGTGTTCCGCAACAAGCCCCTCAATGGACTGTTCCAGGTTATATGACCTGTTTTCTTTTTTATTGTCGTCTCTCTACCTTTTCATAACTCAACCCATTTCTTCCTTTCAACTGCATTAACAGGATGCAGGATTCAACACACTTCTGAACTGTTTGCCAGTAGGCTCTGCAACTGGATATTTTAAAATTTGCTTCTGAACCAGCATTTTACCCGAATGCAATAGTTATTCTTTCATCCTTGTTGCATTCTTTATATTATCTGTTAAGTAAAGCAGTAACTGTACAGAATATTAAGAAGTGATATAATTATTTATTGCCAGTAGCCAAACACCTGCTGAGAGCTACAAATTCCCTCAAATATGTTGATTTCTTTAGTAGATGTCCTAGTTCACAGACACATTCAATAAACACCAGATCTTTGATTGGTCAATTCTGATTACATCTGTATGCAACCAAGTTTGCTCAAAAACTTTTCAGGGCAATTTAATCGGTCAACCAATTAGGTCAGTTTAGGCAAAATTATCAACCTGATATGATTGCCTATCTTGGGCTGGGTCCCCACCAGTGTAATTGCTTTACACAAGATCTGACTCATGGCCGGAAGTCCTCAGAACTATTCAGCCTTCCTCCAAGTTGATTCTGAACAATGGAAAAACCAATCATGATACTTAATTCTTAATCCTGTTGTCAGGTCATTTCATCATCTCCCACTTCACCCACATCCTTCCTTTCTTAGTGCCATTGTCTCTATATCTGTTTTATGGAGTTTAATATTTCCATCTTCTGATGGAAGCCCCCACAGAGGGCTCCTACAGAGGACTTAGGAAATTTAACCTTCACTTGACCCTTCCATGAATTAAAACCTTTTTTCTTATGGTCAAATTTGCATGCTCTAACCTCCAGCTTCATCTTGATTTCTGCATTTAGCAATCTTTCCTCTTCCTTTTTATTCAATAATTTGAATTAATTCGGGTACGGTATTTATTGACTCCTTCCTGTGTCCAACATCATGTCAGACACACGATAAAAAATGAAAAAGACGATTCTTTTCCTTGAGGGGGTTATACTCAAGTCAGAGAATTGAATACACACACACACACAGATAATTTCAACACAGAGCAGTAAGAACTCCCTGAGCAGAATTCAAGAGGGCCAGCAGAGAGGGAGTGTGGTTTGGCAGTTAATAATACTTGCTTCAGCAGTCCGACTGCCTGCTCACTACTCTGAAATCATGTAACTTTGGGTACATTTTTAAAAATTTTGTCATGCCTCAGTTACTTTACATTTTAAATGAAGATACAGACAAGACTTCCTTCATGGGATTGTTATGAGAGGAAAATGAAATGATATACATATGATAATTAGGTTAATTCTTGGCACATAGTATGTGGTTAATTCACATTATTTTGTTACTAAGATTATGAGAGAAGAGGGAATTTCACACAACTGGCAGATTGCCTATTGAGTGAATGAGAACAAGGCTTTGAGCTGTGGGATTTTGTTTGGCTTCTGGATCTGTCACTAGAAAACTGAAGTCCCTCCCCCTTTCTGGAACTCAACATTTTTTAGATGTAACATGAATGTATTTTAATGGTTTGTTAGATTTATTTCCCTCTAAATTTGGGTCATGTATGGACCCTTAAAAACATGTTCTCCCAGATCTCAGTATTTAAAATTAATCTTATAATAACATTACTAATATTATTTAAGTAAGTATATCCATAAAACAAAATATAAACCAGATTATAAATCATTAACAGCTATAAAACTACAAAATGAAAACCAAAACAGATATTTCCTGTTTTTGGGTTAGATTGTTTTGAAATACCTTCATTTTTTTTTTTTTTGTTTGATTCTACAGAGTACATGTAGATAATGCCTTCATTTTAGCTTTCATGATTGCCTTTAAACAGACTACATGAGATTTTCTTTCTTAGCCCTTGATGGCTTACTGGACATAATTTCTCTGGTCACTTTCAGGTGTTAAAATGATTCCATTTTTAGGTCCTAGAAAGTCCAATACAACCTTAATCAAATGGCCAAAGGTAACATCACAGTAGTGGGACAAACTGAAACCATGTACCACTTGGTGGAGTGTAGTGAGAACAGAGCATCGCTTCTGTGATATTCTTGCTGAAAACATATAATCCAAATCATATTATGAATAAACATGAGACAAACCCAAATTATAGAGCATTCCATAGAACATTGGCTTATAATTTTCATAAGTACCAAGATCATGAAAGTGAAGGTAGTCATGAAAGACAAAGAGACACTCTCCCAGATTGAAGGGTTTTAAAGAGACAGATGGGAGAGCTAAGTGCAATGTGTGCTCCTGGACTGGATCTTTTTGCTATGAAGGAAATTATTGGAACAACTGGAAAAATTGAGTGGAGTCTGAGGATTTGATGCTGGTCATGTATCAGATTGATTTCTTGATTTGATAGCTGTATTATAATTATGTGAGAAAAAAATCCTTGTTTATAGAAATTGCATGCTGACATATTTGAGAATAATGGGAGATTGCATTAACAACTTACTTTCAAATGATTCAGAAAAAAAGTTATTTGTACTTGTGGCTCTTCTATAATTTTAAAATTATTTAACAATTTTTTAATGATATTCTTCAGTGGGCCTGAAAAGAAATATACATATCTATACAGCCAATTCCAAGCTAAATAAAAAAATTCAGCCTCTTTAAAAATTCAATGTCAATGAAATAAATTTAATATATATTTATGAAATATTAACTGCTATGAATTAGATTAATTTTTTCTTTTAATTTTATTTTATTATGTTATGTTAATCACCATACATTACATATTAGTTTTTGATGTAGTGTTCCATGATTCATTGTTTCCGTATAACACCCAGTGCTCCATTCAGTCCGTGCTCTCTTTAATACCCATCACCAGGCTAACCCATCCCCCCAACCCCCCCCAGAACCCTCAGTTTGTTTCTCAGAGTCCATAGTCTCTCATGGTTTGTCTCCCCTCCGATTCCTCCCTTTCATTTTCCCCTTCCTACTATCTTCTCTTTTTTTTTTTAACATATAATGAATTATTTGTTTCAGAGGTACAGGTCTGTGATTCATCAGTCTTACACAATTCACAGCGCTCACCATAGCACATACCCTCCCCAATATCTATCACCCAGCCACCCCTCCACAACTCCAGCAACCCTCAGTTTGTTTCCTGAGATTAAGAATTCCTCATATCAGTGAGGTCATATGATACATGTCTTTCTCTGATTGACTTATTTCACTTAGCATAATACCCTCTAGTTCCATCCATGCCGTTGCAAAAGGCAATATTTCTCTTTTTTGATGGCTGCATAATATTCCGTTGTATATATACACCACAGCTTCTTTATCCATTCCTCTGTTGATGGACATCTTGGCTCTTTCCATAGTTTGGCTATTGTGGACATTGCTGCTATGAACATTGGGGTGCATGTACCCCTTCGGATCCCTACATTTGTATCTTTGTGGTAAATACCCAGTAGTGCAATTGCTGGGTCGTAGGGTAGCTCTATTTTCAACTTTTTGAGGAACCTCCATACTGTTTTCCAGAGTGGCTGCACCAGCTTGCATTCCCACCAACAGTGTAGGAGGGTTCCCCTTTCTCCGCATCCCCACCGACATCTGTCGTTTCCCGACTTGTTAATTTTAGCCATTCTGACTGGTGTGAGGTGGTATCTCATTGAGGTTTTGATTTGGATTTCCCTGATGCCAAGTGATGCTGAGCACTTTCTCATGTGTCTGTTGATTTATCTCCTCTTCCCATTTAGTCCTGACCTGCACTATTGTAGACCCCATAGAGAAAGGAATGTATTCTGTTCTATCTTTCTCTGCTTCATGGCCTGCTCCTCACCTCTATGACTTCTATTTCCTCTGGGTCTGGGACATGGAAAATGGTGGTGAGAAGGGACAGACAAAGCCCTACCTCAGTGCTACACACTGTATCATTTCCTGATGCTGATAACACATGCTCTAAAGAACTCGCAACTCCTATCCTCATGAACAACACCCCTGGGTGTTTTAGTAGGGTTCTTTCAATATCATCCTGGCCATACTAACTTCTGAGTGTTCACTTGGTCCTTAGGAAAGTTCGCCACCTCACTCTGTCAAGCTCTGAACTTTCAGGCTTTTCTCAGTTGTGTTGTCTATCCCCATTCAACGATTAGGAGCACTTGGACCAGTCTCTAACCTTTGGATTCATCCTCACTGGTGCCAAGCAACTGTCTCCATTCATTCCCAAGCTTCAGAGAAATCTCCAGTACTCTGCTCTAATCTTAAGTGGGAATATGGCTTTTTGAAGCTCATCAAACATCTAGAAGGAAATAAGAGGCCAGTCTTGCATTCCTTGGACTGGGGGAATGGCATAGAGTGGAGAAGAAATACCAATGCATTCTCTATTCCCACATATTTCCTTCAAAGAATCTTCTCTCCTCAGTAAATTCTCAGACGTATGATAGAATCCTCTAAAGGTTTCTTGGGTTTTTGTCAGCGCTTATCAAGTTATCAACCTAGGGTTAATCTAAATAATTTCATGTTATGATAAATGATGTATTTTTGCTGACATTAAATTGATATAAACAACACTAATAAGGTACTGATGATGAAGACAGGAATTCTGATTTTATCTTTTCTGTACTGTGTAGTTACTCATTTCTCCCATTTCCTTTCCCTATTCAAACTGCTAGACACCTTGATGTTTTTGGCCATTAAATAGACTGACAGGGTTCTCTTAAAATCACAGGCTCAAAATTACAGCTTACATGATTGTAAACACAACTGTAATTTAAGATTTTTCCAACTGCATGGTAGTTATAAGGTGCTCCTTTGGGTGATTAAGAATATCTTTGTTTTTAGATGATCTTTGGATTGCAGACCTGCAATATGTAGATGAACCCTAATTTGAAAAACATTGGCAAGGACCTAACAATTTTGTGTTCTTTTCCAAATATAGAGTCACTATGATTCTAACAGCATGAACCATTCTCTTGCAATTAGTTCTTTATATGGATGAGGATACTCTGGTGTCATCAAAATCGAATTTGACCTTTCAAAACAGCTGACCTGATTCCTTTTTATAGAAAAGACCCTTTCCTAACAGTTTTTTTTCTTAAAAAAATCGTATAGCAAACTTGCCTGTAGATATATATGAGATATGTTATTTTTGTCTGCTAGGCATAGCTATGTAAAAGATAGGCAATATAAACTCTGTATCCATGCTGGAAACAGAAGGCAAGCTTAGTTATCACTGGGTATCTTAACCCAATGTCTGAGTGTTTTAAAAAGTTCCTGAAACATCTTCCTGTATTGTTAAAGTCATCAGGATGCCTGTTGCTTTGAATCTATCTTTGTAACTCCCAGGTTTGGAGAAGCATGTGACAGAGAAGAAAAATCGAGTGAAAACCACCTCCGTGTTCCCAGCCTATAGCTGCTTTCATCAAATGTTGCTCTCACATGTTTTAGCACCAGATGAAGATATTACTGAGTACATCAAGGTTCCAGGGACCATATTTTCCATTTCATTATATTCTTCACAGTTTTACATGTTGATGCATATGTAAAAGTCTCTCTCAGTAGACTTGTGATGTTCCGATAAGTGCCGAATATGGCTCAGCTACTTGCTGACAGCCTTACAAGGAAATTTTCTGGGAAATCCTGGTCTGAGTATTTTGTAATAAATAAACATCTAAAAAGAATTCTGAATGACTTCAACTAAATCTTACTGTTTGTTTTTCTAAGCCCCCCACAGAAGACATTTGTCCAGAATAGGTCATTTTAAAATCTACTCAAACCAATAGAAAATCACAGGTTTTCCTCCCGGGAACATAACTCAGACTCCAATCTGAGATGGTCCAGTTTTTTATTTGCAATCTGCAGTCTTGATTTTGACAGTTTATAATTTGTAACCATTCTGTGCAAGACACAATAACATTGTGCCTCTCTCATTCTCAAGGGTACAAATAGAGAAAAATGATTGTTTCCTGATAGGTTGATCTCAAGAATTTGCTAATATTTAATAACAATATCACCAAAGTTTCTGGGAAAATACCTTCCATTTCAGCTATAGTGCATTTCTTGTTTTTGCTAGCTGGAAATTTAGTAATAGGTTTTATCTGAAATAGAAAGATAGACCTTATTTTCCTTTTCATGTGCTTATTCTACTTAAAATTAAATTGCATTTGTACTATTTTCAGTGAGAAAATTGTTTTAAACATATTTATTAAGGTTACCATTTGCAAATTCCCCCTTATTTGTATTTGTACTAGCAAACAATAACCAAGAAATGCGTAGGTACAGCTGCCAAGAAAAATTTTACGTAATAGCTGGGCCAATAAAACTCATTAGCTTCTAAAACAATGTTCATGCTAGTTATAGGAAACTAGGATTCGTGTTTGATTAAAATAATCCTCATTTGGATCAATAACTAGGCAATTTTATTTGTTTTATTTTTTTGAAAGATTTTATTTATTTATTTGACAGAGAGAGAGAGGCAGCGAGAGAGGGAACACAAGCAGGGGCAGAGGGAGAGGGAGAAGCAGGCTCCCCGCCGAGCAGGGAGTCCGATGTGGGGCTCAATCCCAGGACCCTGGGATCACGACCTGAGCTGAAGGCCAATGCCTAACGACTGAGCCACCCAGGTGCCCAATAACTACGCGGTTTTAAAAATTAACTGATTAATGAAATAAAGCATCTTTTTTTTTTTTTTTGGTAGTTCAAGTCACTAGATGTAATTCAGTTACCACAAGGCAATTTTTGGCTGATTTGAATTTGCTTATTTTATATCAATATTCACTATCATATGAATTTTCCAACATACATTATAAAGGTATGTACTATATTCTATGTTCAAAAGCACTATAAATAAAAAGGAAGAAATATATCCAATGAGAATTATGTCAGCGAAGTGTCTTTAAGCCAATAGCTAAAAATAACTGGTCACATAAAGCCACTAATCAAAATCAAAGGAGAAAAACATTCTTAGCACCAGTCTCATTTTCTCTTAGTAATTGGTTTCCTTTCTTCATGGCTTTGGAATTAGAGGAGACTTAGCAGTGGAAGAAAAAAGGCACACAGAGAAAATGAGAACTTGACAGATCCACAGGATTAACATCAGCTCTCTTTCCAGATTTGTTAATGACAGACTTACTCATAAACTTCTTAACTCTAGGAAATCTCATTCACTGGCAAGCCACTTTTAGTTTTCTTTGTGTTTGCAGCAGAACGTGTGTATTTCACTCATTTTTCTTCCTTGCATTTTCTTTTTTATGTTAGTCTGAAATATCAGTGTTGGATGGCAGTTGTTGAAACAAAAATTGTCTTTCTCTGGATTAGTCTTTAAAAAACTAGAGAAACTTTAAGTGTAGAGCTGTGTCCTTCCTTAACGTCCTGCTCTGTGTGTCTCTATTATTTCTTTTCAAGCAGCAGTGAGCTGAGTATTTCATAATAGATGTCTGTAGACTCCTTTAGAGATGAATCACCACCAAAGGAGAAGTCCGGATCTCAGAGCAGTAGAGCAGGAATATCTTTGTACAAGGAATCTGGTCAATTCCCTTGGTTTCTGTTTCTCAATTACTCCTGAAAGCTGTCAGTCAAAACTTCACTTGTAAATCCCCAGAGGAAGTACCACAATTCTCTCAAATTTTAGAATCAGGATTTTCTATTTTACTTCTTGAATTCATCATTATTACTGTATTATTATTATAATACCTGATTATGAAAGTAATAGATTTTCTTTGGTGAAAATGTGAATAATAAAGAAAAACAGGGAGAGTAAGCAATCCCATCCAAAGATTGGACACTGCTAATAATTTTGATATATATTTATTTCTACACATACATGCACTTAGATATCACATATGTTAAGTTTTTTGAAATTTGGATCTATACTATGGTTGCATAACTTATAAGCACTAAACGGCATTTTATAGACAAAGTAAATATGATATTTAAATAGCTCTCATAATGTGCCTGATCAGTTTCCTATTGTTAGACCTTTAGATTGCTTAATGTTTTTTATTATAAATAATATTGCAAGAAACATCATTTTAGCTGCAACTTGTGGATGTGCTTTACTTTAATAATTACTTTAATGATTATTACTTTAAGTCAATTTTCTAGAAATTAAATTGCCATGTCAAATGGTATATGCTCAAATTTTGATGCATGTTGCAAACATTAAAAAAGCTGGATGTACAATTTATGATTCCAATGGCAGAGTGAGAGTATTGGTTTCCCAGCACCCTTGTCCATGGTATTCACTGGACAAGCAAGATTTCAAAACTATCTTCGCCAATATGATAGGCAAAATTTGAATCTTATTATCCAAATTTTAATATAGCTGATTAGTAAGGCTGAATATATCACTGTTACTTATATTTCCTCTTTTAGACACTTTTGGTACTGCCAACTCATGTCATTTGCTAGTTTTCATTCTGATGTATAATTTTTTTTTTACATTTTCACTATATTTCTCTCATCTACCCATCAAATATTGTCTCCGGTTTAAACTTTGCATATTAATTTTATAATGGTGCTTTTGAGATATTCTACTTCTTGTGGTCAGCTGTCAGTTTTTGTCTTTGCTTATATTTATAACTTTTTCATATCAAGGCTATGCTTCTTTATGTGGATTGGGAATCATTCCCACTGTTTATTCTCTGTAACATTTCACTTAGTGGGGAAATGATTGCTTCCAAAGAAGTTTAAAATATCGGCCATTTGAACTGCTTGGTGATGCCAGCGTTCAGGGAATTCAACTTCTAACAATTTTTCCAAAATTCCCCAATATTATTGTTAGGATTGGAATTCATCTATTTTGAGTTGATTTTCTTTTCCAGAAAATTATGTATTCCGCTGAACATTTGTAATATATTAACATGGACCCCAAATATTCTTTTCAGCTTTTGTCTGATAATCTCCTTTCTTAATTCGAGTTTTTCTGTCTTCTTTCTTTTTTTCTTAATTATAGTAGCTAGTGTTTTGTTTGGGTTACACAATTCTTCAAATATTTTTTCATTATCAAATATTTTTTCAATTTTTAATTGGCAAATACTAATATGAGTTTCATTATTTTCTACATTCTTTGGTATGAGTGCCTTGAATAACGAGATTTCAGATAACAGGGAAACATATTTTTCTTGTTTTCTCGAGTATTCCACATCTCATCTTGAAGGTATAGAGCAGTATAGTGTATGCTCAATAAATTCTTGTTGGATGGGTCATTGAAAAGTAGAGGTCAAGTCATGGCATGGAGGGGACCAAAACAGAGTGAATGTAGAAGGCATAAATCTGAGGAAAATGAACGAAGAGAGAAATGAGGACCTGTTATATCAACAAAAAAATCCCTTGTTTGCCTTACATACTAAATGGCTTATCTTTTAGTTCAGAGATTCAGCTATTCAAATTCTGATCTAATGCCTAATTTCTGGCAACGGAGGAGAGTATATGATAGCCAGAGAGTCAGAGGTGCTCTTATCTTCTTTGCCCTGTGATCATTTTATTTGGGGGCAAGATACCCGCTTTCCCTGCATGTGTCACACATATGGTCTCCTCTTACACTGCACTCTAAGCATCTGATTTGAAGTAGTTTGGAATTGCTCCATACAATTCTATCGCTTTTTTTTTTTTTAAGATTTTTATTTATTTATTTGACAGAGAGAGAGACAGCGAGAGAGGGAACACAAGCAGGGGGAGTGGGAGAGGGAAAGGCAGTCTTCCCTCTGAGCAGGGAGCCTGATGCGGGGCTGGATCCCAGCACCCTGGGATAATGACCTGAGCCAAAGGCAGATGCTCAACGACTGAGCCGCTCAGGCGCCCCTACAATTCTATCACTTTAAGAAACAACACTAAGCTCTCTGGGCATAGTTTACAGACAGATAGGATCTGCTGTAATCCAAAGCATGAGATATTCAAATTGAGGTTGAAGTTGGAGTAAGTTTTGTGAAGGAAAACTTATAAATCTTTTAAAGTATTTCTTAAACTTACTCTCAAGAGATTAATCTCATTTCGTATTCTTCATTGGGCCACATCAATTTCCTCCGTACATAACAAGACCTTTCCCAGAAGCACTGGTACCTGTGGCTCACTTTTTTCCTTGGCCATATGTTTTCTTATCTTGTAGGTTGTTAGCTGTATGCAGTGAATCAGGGAGAACACAGAGGTGCATTCAATTAATTTCTTAGCTCAAAGGCATCAATCTGCAGCTTCTTACATCCATTACATATGTTGGCAATGCTTTTTATGAAGACTGACTGCTATTTCTGAGATAGCACAAATTTAACCTGAGTGCTTGGACAGGTTTTCTTGATGACATGGTTGATTCCCAAGAGGATTTCGTTTCAAACAAGGACATGATTTTGAGAAATGGTAAAAGGGGTATTGTGGAGCAGATTTACTTTACAAAGTCTTTTAAAATCCATTTTTATCAAAGTCTGAGTTTCAAAGCAAGTGTCACTTAAGTTTACATGGTAGCAGAACTTTTCCAATATGGTGAAAAGCTTTGTGATTAATTTTTTAATAGACTTTAGTTTTTAGAGCAGTTTTAGGTTCACAGCAAAATTGAGCAAAATGTACAGAGATTTTCCATGTGCCCCTGCCTCCACCCATGCAGAGCCTTTCCCTTTATCAACATCGCTCCACCAGAGAAGTACACTGGTTATAACTGATGAAGCTACATTGACCCATTATTATCATGCAGAGTCCAGAGTTTATATTAGGGTTCACCCTTGGCGTTATTTATCTATGGGTTTGGACAAATTTATAATAACATGTATTTTTAAAAATTATAATTCACTCAACATATATTGTTGTTTACATACTGTATGTATGTAAACATACTATACTAGATGTTGAAGTTTCAAAAGAAAAGATGTCCTTTGCCTCAGTGTGGAAGACAGTGTAGCAAGGAGACTAATGTGAAAGGAGTCTAACAAAAAAAAAAAGGTATATGTGTCTGTGTTGCAATGAGAATGCATACAAAGAGCAATGAAAAGAGAGCTAATGCAGATATCTTAAATGCTCCGTATTTTTTTGTTTTGGAAGAAGAACAAAAACAATGGCTAGGATTAGTGAGAAGACAGAAAACAACCGTGAAGTGTGGTAAGTGTCACAGTTACCCTGGAAGTTGAAAGATATTTAGTATTCTGTTCAGAAAATGACTTTAACCTCAATACACATTATCTACTTTAATCCAAACCCAGGTCACTTATATTTGGAAAAGGAAAAAGGACCCCAGCCAAATGAAACTCACCTATTACTTGGCTGTTTTCTATATAAACCGTTGTAATTTTTTGATAGTTAATACATACATTTGTTTCAAATATAATACTCTTGATTCACACAGAAGAGGGTTTCTTTTTTCCATAAAAAGTAAAATTGTGCCTAAATTTGGAAATAAGGAGGAGACTGACTACTGTCCATGCAAGCCCACAAATAGGGCTTAATAGTCTCATTGCCAGCAATGTGACAGAAAAGGAGTTACAATTGAGGGGATGATCTAAAATTGTTAGGATCCTGTGAGGAAGGAGTTAGGGCCAGTTGCTCAGTCCTTGCAGGTCTCCTAGGAAACCTAGGACCATGACTAACCCTTAGCCAACCACTGGGAATGTGACTACACAAAAGTTCTTTACGGTAACGAATGATGTTTTTGCTATGTACACAGGGAGCAATGGCCTGTGACATACCAGTCCGTCCAGGTTGCTTTGCACAAACATCAAGATTGATAATATGCACCTGATTTCATTGTTGGGGTTTTGAGTTTCATTTGTCACATCTGGTTACATAGCAGAATGTGTCTATGTGACCAATTCTTCATAAACGTCTTGGACCCTGACATTTAAACACAGTTTCCTTGAATAGAGACACTCTGTACATGTCTCTATGGTTCAATGCTAGAAAGAAAGCACATCTGGTGTAGCTCTGGATGGGGAAGAACTTGAAAGCCTGTGCCTGATGTCTCTGGACCATGCTGAATACATATCTTTTCCTGCTGCTTTTACTCTATATCCTTTGCTGTATTAAACCTTAGCCATGAGTATAACCTTCTTTTGAGCCCTGTGAGTCCTGGCAAATCACCTATCTTGAGGGTAGTCATGGATCCCCCAAACAGATCCATCATAAAAATGTGTATCTCTTAGGGTATATTTCTTGGGGCACCTGGGTGGCTCAGTTGTTTGAGTATCAGACTGGTGGTTTTGGCTCTGGTCACGATCTTATGAATCGTTAGATTGAGCCCTTAGTGGGGAGTCTGCTTGAGATTCTCTCCCTCTCCCTTGCCCCTCCCCCCCACTCATGTGCATGGACTCTCTCTTGGGAGCTCTCTCTCTCGAATAAAATAAATAGATCTTTAAAAAAATGTAAATCTCTTTTATGTACTTTACTGTAACTTATTATAGCATTCAATTTACAGATTTTGTTAGGAAATATAATACTAAGAATAAAATGTAAATTCCGTACTCCCTATCTTTTGCTTTTTGTAAATTGTATTGAAGTATAACATATATATATATATATATATATATATATATAAAAGAGCAAAAACTATGAGTATACCCTCAGTGAATTTTTAGAAAATGAACACACCTGTGAATAAGACCCTGACTCTGTACCAAGAAAAAGATTATTACTAGGATCTCAGAAGCTCCCTTGGGCCCCTCCTAGTCATTACCTGTCCCAAAGTTAACCACTATCTTGACTTCTGCCATGATAATTTGGCCTATTTTTAAGTGTTTTATTTATTTATTTATTTATTTATTTATTTATTTATTTATTTATTTATTTATTTTTTAAAGATTTTATTTCTTTGTTTGACAGAGAGAGAGGCACAGCTAGAGAGGGAACACAAGCAGGGGGAGTGGGAGAAGGAGAAGCAGGCTTCCCGCCGAGCAGGGAGCCCAATGCGGGACTCAATCCCAGGACCCTGGGATCATGACCTGAGCCGAAGGCAGATGCTTAACAACTGAGTCACCCAGGCGCCCCATGGCCTGTTTATAAGTATTTTAGAAATAGATTCTTATGGTTTGTACTCTTCTGTGTGTGCCTTCTTTTGATTAGTCTTATGTTGTGAAATTTATCCATGCTGCTCTGAGTAGTTATAGTTGGTTCATTGTCATTACTCTGTAGGATTCTCTTGTGTAAATATATATCACAATCTATCCATTTTATTGTAGATGGGCGTTTAGGTTTTTCCTTCTTTTTGGCAACTGCAAATACTATAGCTGTGGACATTCTTGTATGTGATATTTGGTAAACACTTCTGTTGGATATATACAAAGAAGTGGAATTGCTGAGTTGTAAGGATTATAAATGTTAAGCTTTACAAGATACTGACAAGCACTTTTTCCAGTAATTTTATCAGTTTACACTTTCACCAACAGAAGGAGAGTACTAATTACCCCCAAATCTTAATGGCGTTTGGTATATTGTCTGTTTATTTTTTCATATTTTTAGTAATTTTAGTAGCTGAATAGAGAAGCATATATATATATATATTTTTAAAGATTTTTTATTTATTTTGACAGAGAGAGACACAGCGAGAGAGGGAACACAAGCAAGGGGAGTGGGAGAGGGAGAAGCAAGCTTCCTGCCGAGCAGGGAGCCTGATGTGGGGCTCGATCCCGGGACCCTGGGAACCTGACCCAAGCCGAAGGCAGCCGCTTAACGACTAAGCCACCCAGGTGCCCCAAGAGAAACATATATTATGAAAGATTTAAAAAGCTAACTTTGGATGATTATTTCACAATGTATACATATACAAAAATAGCAAGTCATACATCTCAAATATATACAACTTTATTTGTTAATTAAACCTCAGAAAAGATGGAAAAATAAAAAGTTAACTGCAGTGTGTTCAATTTGACCAGTCAAAAATGATATTGGTGTTGAAATGTAGCTTTTCTTATCTTTTTGGCAGATTTCTTCTTTCAAGCTCTATTTCTGCCAAGTGTAGAAAAAAAGCTTAAACATGCTTATTCAAATTAATTTAAACTCCATCATTTTAAATCATTCTTTTGAGGTCAGTGCAAGGTTTAAATTCCTTTCAGGAATTTCTGACCTCTCAAAAGTCTTCTCTCCCCATGATGGTGTCTCAAAGAATGTATCATCAGGATAACATCAAATCCCTCCTCCTTTCCTTGTTTCCTGGCCTGAGCCAATGCTCTCTCTTGATCTCTGATTGAGGTGTGGTTCATCTCTTGATGACGATGGTGAGTAATAACAATCTACTACTTCCATTGATTTTATTTTCTTATCACTTATTTCAATATAGGATTCTATGCCAGAAGTTGAACACGGGTGGCCTTTGAGCCAAATCCTGGCAGGAGATATATTTCATTTGGCATACCTAAATTTTTTTAAAAATAATCAAATTATTTGCTAGCAATTAAAATTGGGAGATTTCACTTCTGGTTCTAGATTTTTGGTTTCTTTTGAATAATCAGAAGATTTGGGAAGCCTGGGCCAGCCGTTGAACGAAGCTGAGTACTGTCGGAGAGCTCTGTAAATGGGGCTCTCTCTAGGATCATTCCCAGTCTCGTTCTAATGTCCTCAACCTGCTTGCTTTGCTTACTGATGTCACCTGCCCCAGCCAAAAAGAATTTGTTGCAGCCATGCCCTTAGTTGCACTTTTTTTTTTTAAGGCAATGCTTTTATGTGAACATTCTTTCAAAAAACTTCTGTGAAAACTCACTTCAAAATGGCACGTGTAATTTTACAAATAAAGCTAAATGACCATGTAGAGACTTTTATGGTTCATTAGAGGTTCCTGATCAAAATAATATTGAGAAAAGACTATTTTATGAATTACTCTTTTTCCAAAAACTTCTCGACTGAAAGCTAGAAATGCATGCTTTACTGGAAATAATCTGACTTTTAGCTGTCAAAATTCTGGGTTATAGACTGTTAATTTTTTATTAGTTTTATTTTATCAAAGGCAGACACAGCCTCTTGTGCTGTAACTTAATTTTTCTTTTTCAGAGATCACATGAAGAAGTTGAGAAATTTCCCCTTGTCTAGCATTGAGGGAAAGGATCTTAGAAAAGGCACTCGCTGGCTTCCAACTGTCTAACATCTAAGGTGCCAACCTCCCCAGGCTTTCCAAAAATTTGATTGATTTTATGCCTGTCTTTAGCCTTTTTAGAGGCTATTTGGCTACAGGGGCACAAGAACAAGCCTGCCCGATTTCTTGATCCCTATGAATTCAGTCTAATTGAGTATAACTTTGATGTTGTAAGGAGCCTAGATATCTTTGCTAAAGTGTAAATCTAAAATATGTAAATTGTTTTATTTATGATGCTTACATAAGGTGAGCAATATGATAGTGTGACTGACTGAATGACTAATTAGGCTTTTGGTTTTCAATAAATGACATTGAAAAGGGAAAGGGTGCCTAGTTGCCTGAACCTAAGATAGTAGGAACACCTGTGCAAATCTGGAAGCCAGCGCTGTACCCGAGCGTGAAGCTTTTTTTTAGGCACAGTTAGACCAATTACACCTCCAGGTTTCCTCGAGATGATAGACTTCTCTGTAGCAGTCACATAAAAGTCTTTTTTAATACTGCATTTTCTGTTTCATACACATCAATTGACTAGGAGATGGATGTGAATTTTAACACATGTTAGAAATAGCAAATGAACTATAATTTCCCTTAAATTTTCTTAACCCTTTAGGTGTAAAAATGACAATGAACTCTGGTCAACTACCATGATACAGTTACGTGGAGGTAAAAAATCACATTTAAAGTGACTTCCCATTATAACTGAGTACTTTGGTTTGAATTAGAGTCTGTTGCTTTGAATAAAGAACAAAGGAAATGGCCAGCTACCTCATTCAATTACTGAAGGTGTTTCCTAATGTTAAAGAAAATGGGAGGAAGAGTATAATAAAAATAAGTGTTCCTTGTGGAAATAGTTTTCTGACTAATATATGCGATTCTAATATTGCTTCCCCCAAACCTGAAGCTGTTTCTCTTGTATGCAAAATATCTCTTATTAACAATGAAAATATAATTTGTATGCTCTGTTTAAAGATTTATGTATATGTATATATGAATTTTAACTTAGCAGACTGCAAATCATTTAGTGACCAATTTAAAAGTGCTTGGGATCAGAGGAGTTTTTTAAAGGCATGGGGTCAAAATGAAATGTCGGCTCTAGGTGAGCCATCTTAACGTTTTTACAAATGCAGTCATTATGACAAGATGGAATTCAAGGGGTCATCTATACCAGTGGTCCTCAAAGCAGGGTAGCTGAGTTTATCTATTAGGACTTGTTAATAATTAACTTGAAGATTGACCCTGGCACTCTCGGCAAGCATATGTCATAGGCCACCCACCATGAGTGATTCCGAGGGAAGTGCAGGTGTCCTAAAACAAAGGTGTTGACACAAGTTCTTTGTGCATTCATTTGATTTCAGCCAATTGGGATTACTGCAACTTATCTGTGCCTGATGAGTTGGATTTGCAGGTTATGTTAACCAGTTTTAATGAAACAAAACCTCTCGTATCGAACAAATGGTTTAAAAACGATTGCTGCGAAGAAATCATAGCTTGAGCATATTACTAATAACACAAGTGCAAATAAACAATAAGGAAACATCAGAGCTCACACTTCTAAAACACTGGCTCTTCTTCAGCCACATTAGGATCTAAAACCAGTAACATAATAATAGTATTTGAGATGTTGATAAAAAAATAATTGAAATTTTCAGGACAATACTTGAAATTTAATTACGTGCACTGCCATTAAGGATGAATCTGTCCTTAATATCTATCTAGGCCTTAGATATTAGCTAATCATAGTCTAAAGCCATCATGAGTAACAGGACATTGAAAAACTAAGCATCTGGAAGATGATCATTTCTTCAGTAATGTTTAGGGTCATATGATAATTCAGTACTTTGTAATATTTAATCAACTATAATAAATACTTAGATGACAGTTTTGAGGTTTCCTAATAGTGAGGGGCACATGCCATGTACAAGTAGGGAAACATTTGTTTTTTTCCTGATTTAAAATTTCCTGATTTACCATACAGGAGAATTCACATGGGGACAAATTAAAACCCATTCCTTGTCAGAAAATTCTATTGGAAAATGTCTGGGAAACACTGATAAAGAAGTTGTTAAAATATATTTCATGTAGTTGGGGAAGTTTGCTATACAGATGGAGAAACATACGGCTTTTGCTAACATTAAAGCTGTGGTACTTGCTAGATTATATTTCCTTTTGTGAACGATCAAAGGAAGATGTCCCATAACAGATATAACCTCAGTATAAATAACTTGATTAAAAGAACTAACTACAACTATTTTGTTTTATGGACAAAATATATACATACAACCACTGGTAAAACTGCTGATTTATTTGGAATTGTAATTAAGGTTCCTGGTTATAGTTATAGAGATATCTTTATAAGTGAAATTCATTCATTCTCTTACTGGAACAGAAGACTTTGAAAGTGAAATTGTGCCATTTTCAATGTTATAAATGTAGTTAGTTTTGTAAAAATAAAAATTTGTGTAAGCAGAACTCTTTATTTTTTTTTTAACACAACAGGAGTGACCATGAACATCTTTCTTAACCACAATTTTTTAGTTGTCTCAAGGCAAGTAGTTAAAGGAATTAACAACTTAAAAAAAGGATACGATTTTTCTTTTAAAAAAGACCGATGTCCCAAATTTGCTGACCTTTTCAGAGATGAAGAGGTATATCACTACCTGGAAGATGTTTCTTTTTTTAAAAAAAAGCACATAATCTGTCTTTTCAAGTTAAAGGTGATATTTTAACAATAAGCAAGAAAATGAACTTGTGTTACAAACGAATTTTGAAAATAAATACTTGGAGATGTTCCCATCGTTATATAGCTTTGTTGACAAAAACAATTGTAAGAATATAACCTATAAACACTAACCTCCGCTTATCTGGAAACAGAATTTTCTAATCCCTTTAAAATTTACCCAAATGAAGAGGTCTTGTAGGCTTTATATCTGTTTTAAATGGAACATTATGTTTGTTGTTTTATAAGCTTTGATTGATGAAAGGTAAAAATTTGCCGGCTCAATTTCATAATTATCTATTGTGATGGATAAGATAGAAAAAAGGTATCATGCTTTAGTGGAAGCAGCCAGTGAAACACTTTTTCTATTTGAATCTATATATTTTTGTCAAGTGTCTTTTCCAGGTATATATATCACTTAACCGAGTATGGAAATGACTGAATTTATAAACCAGACCTCAGAATTAGTGTCTCACAGTGATTTTATGCAAATATTAATACAAAGAATTTCTAAATATTATACAATGAGGTATATGTGCACATTTTTCTTTTTGATCATTGGATTCCAGGGTGACGATATCTGGGTGCCACTGACCTATACATGCCTCCTGCCTCAGATGCCCCAGAATTGAGCTACCGTGATGGATGAGACTTCATGCTAGTGGAAGGTCCTTCTACCTTCCACACCGGCTTCAACAGTGGCTCATTTCAAGACAGAACGTCAACTATTTCTATGTGCTATCAATCTCTACTTTTACCTTTAGTCTAGAAGAAGACATTATCCTGCTTTTAGCAAAACCCTCTACCTTTGCACTGACCCTGTCTCTAATGTCCTCATCACAACCCTATCCCCTTTTCATTTTCTTCCTTTCTCCTTCTCTCTGCCTTCAAACACTCTTGATTCTTTCACATTTTGAAAACAAAGAAACAAACAGATGTTCACCTATCTTGTACGATAGGATAATTTACTTTATAGTCTCTTATTTCCTCAGCATCCAAAAATATGGAATCTATTTTCTGTTCAAGATTTATCTTCACTCACTCCTTTTTCACACCCCTTGAAAATATGCCCTCCATTGTTTATACGCTAAGATTTTCTCTTCTCTTAAAAGTCACTAGTGCCTAACTGATAAATGCCAGTTTTCTTATTCAGATTATCCGTAGCCTGTCTGTAGCATTCCACAACATTGACTAAGACCTTCTTCACCCCCTTTTTCCATCAGTTCTGTGACATTATAACATCTTGCTTCCCTACAATTCCTTAGCATTTTTTTGTCCATATCTGCAAAGTTCCAAGTGTCAATATTCAGCCCTATATAGTCCCTGACACTCTGGATCAAAGAGGGATCTTTTCTTTATATAGACACTTCTTAAAAATTTCCCCTGAAGAATTTATCTCATCATCTGATTCAGTCATGGAACTATCAGGAAACTAAATTTATGCCCAGATTACCCATACGAAGACACTTACAGAGAGGTGTGGGCAGGGCTAAGGGCTCAAAAAAGAGATGGCATGGTACCCAGACAGGAATGGTTTTAGGAAATTATCTTCACCTCAAGGCCTGAAGGAAAAGGGCAAACTTCCTTCCAAGAATGCAGGGAGGCCTAAAACCCAACAGGAGGTACAGGCAACCTGTACTCATGGGGAGACACAGCTACTGTCAGAAACCAGACTTCAAAGCAGGGAGGAAGCAGGGAAGAAAGACCCTGACCACTCTCTGCTCCTACCACCCCTGTAATTTCCTGTCTTTGCCCTCTATGTGCCAAACCCAATTTGAAGCTGGCTGGCAAACGAGGTGGGATTAACAGTGTACAGAGATCAGCCTCCTGAGGTGCCTAGTGGGCACAGAAAAGCAGAGGCCTACTGATCTGGGGAGGAGAACGATGATAGCTAGTACGTCAGCTCTGGGCCAGTGAACACAAATATGTGTTTTCTTCAGTTAGAGCTCTCATCTAAACCTAATTTCCAGGTCAACTGTCTGTTAGCTATTTCTACATGATTTTCCTGCTATCCCTTCAAACACAGTATGTCTAAAAACAAATACCATCTCCTTTTTCTAAGCCTGTCCCTGAAATGCTCTACATTTCAAGCAATACCATGCTTGCTTTGTAATTTTCTCTGACCTGAATCCTAGCTCCATGACTCTAACTCCAGGACCATATCCCACTTCTACCTTAATCCTGAGGCTCACTGTTACTTTAAATTACACTTCTGGAAATTTATTGCCTTATTTTGTTTCCAATGCCCCTTTCATTTTGCTTTTCCTATTACCCGTATCCCTGGGGACTGAAGTTCTGTCCTAGTGGCTGGAATGTGATGACCCGTTGATAGTCTTCTGAGCAGCTGATGTCTCTCTATCCTGCTTGGTCTCTAAAGAGCCCTTGTTCTTGAAGCCCCAGCTGTCCTTCCTCCTAAGCCCATCTTTTAGGACATTTTCTGAGTGGGACTGTCACAGTGCAGACTAGGACCTGTCTGGGTGCCCCCTTGTGGCTACTGTTAGTCTCCAGATATAGTGTTCCCTTTACTAGACTAGACTTTTTTCTCCACTTCTAGGCACATCTGTACTCCCTAGTGCCTGCCCCATTCCTGCAAGCTAATTTAATACTGGGTGTTAGTCCTTCCCAATTGGAGGAGTTAACTGGGTTATTCAAAATTATGGAGTCACTGTGATCTGTACTATGAGAGATGGTGAAACTCCAGGTTACTAAGCCAGAAAGCTTTAACATTTACTGTTCTAAATAAAAAAAAAATGCAACTTCATTATAAAAATTTGGATGATATAAAAGAGACTATAAAGGAGATAAAATCCACTTATATGTATAATGCTAATACCTAGAAACAAAAATTAGTAATATTTGGGGCATTTGTAACTACCTCAAATATATGTAGACCTCCATAATATATTGTAATAGACATATCATTTAATATACATATGTAGGCAAAAGTTTATATAATGTTTCATGTATCCTTAAAAAACATTATATGCATATACAAAAACACAATATATTCATAAATGTATGTAGATAAAACATGTATAGATACGTATATGTATAGATATGAGGTACACGGTTTTGTATCCCATCTTTTTAACCTAACATTCTTATGAGCACATAACAAAGTCCTTAATACTTCAGGGAAATACCACTTTATTGGTTACACAACATCGCAGGCAAGAATGCTCCATAATGCATTTTGTCACTCACATTGTTGAATGCTCATATTGCTTCCAGCTTCTCCTATAGCATATATGTTTGTTACACATCAGATTTTTTTCCCCTTTAGGACAGAACCTTCAAAGCGGTATTACTGACTCAAAGGCAATTAAATGTATTCAAAGACTCTTGATACATACGGCCAAGCGGCTTTCTTGACAAAATGAACCAATACACTCCTGTACCAGTAACATCTGTGTGCACGTGTTCTGATGCCCCTCTCTCATCACACCCCTTTTATGATGAATATTTTTATATTTAAAAAATTCCTCACTGTGCTGAGCACTGCGTGTTACATGTAAGTGATGAATCACTCAATTCTACTCCTGAAACCAATAGAGCACTGTATGTTAACTAACTGGAATTTAAATAAAAACTTGAAGCAATAACAAAAGTTGCTCTGTGTGTGAAGTCCAAATTTTATTATTGTTTTAATAGTGTTTTTCTTTGATTCATCATGAAGAACAGGAAAGATTTTGAAGAAACTACAATCCTTATCCTGTCTCCCAGTCGGAACATAACAGAGGACATCGTACCTTTCCTTGTTGCCTCTCAAACTTACATTCTATGGAATTGTTTTATCTGTTTACTTCATTAACAAGAAGTCAGGAGGTTTGTACTTACCTCTGAAGAAGAGAGTGAGTGTCTGAGAGAAGAACCAAACACCAGCGCTGTATAAAGTAGCCGGGAATCTTCCTGGACACGGGTACAGCAGTACTCAGGAAGCTAATGGGGTCTTATATGGTTAAAGGGTGCCCTTGGAGGCCACGTCTGACAAAGAAGGAATTTGGCTCACAGTCTGGGACACCAGCAAAACCCTCCACTGACCTTCTTTTGTTCAGAGGAACATGCAGAGGAACAGAAAAGTTTAAATTTCTTTGTGTAGTTTTTTTTTTGTTGTTGTTAAAGATTTTATTTATTTGACAGAGAGACACAGTGAGTGAGGGAACACAAGCAGGGGGAGTAGGAGAGGAAGAGGCGGGCTTCCCGCAGAGCAGGGAGCCAGATGAGGGGTTCGATCTCAGGACCCTGGGATCATGACCTGAACCGAAGGCAGATGCTTAACGACTGAGCCACCCAGGCGCCCCTCTTTGTGTAGTTTTTTAAAAATCTATGTTGTGCTTCCCTCACTCCCCTCTCCCCATTTGATGAATGTGATCCTGGTGGATTGAAATGTAAGAAAATATAGCACTATAAAGTTCTGGGGTACTTTTCTTAATTTTGAGAACTGAAGTGTGAAATTCTTCAAAGGGTGACAATTAAAGGTATATAATGCTCTCCTGTTTTGGGAATTAGCTCAGTAAACCTATTTCTAATGTTGCCCATAAAAAAGTAAGGCCATTCTCTTTAGTTTGTTCCATGAAGCTTTACTGCCATTTATCAGCCATTCTCCCTATAAGGAGAAGAGAATCTTGAAGATATATTTGTATGAATTGCTATCTCACTGTATTAATGACAATGAATCCTTCATGTGAGAGTTTATAGTATGAGCTGTATTGTCTCTGTGACAAATGAAAGGTACGACAATAGCAGTAAATATTTATCTCAGTCGAAATAAAAGCTCAGAAATACTCTTTTTGTGTTGTTAATTTACATCTTCCCTGTTATTAGCTTTGTCCTATTTCTTGTCAATTTCACACCAGGGAAACAGTGCGAAACAAATGGAGAAGTTTTTGGCATCCTCTCTCCCTTAAAAAAGAAAAAAAGAAAAGAGGAATCCCAACTGAAAATAGTACTTAAATCAAGATTATAGTTGCAACTTTTGATATCAAAAAAGGTTTTCTGAGTTGGAGACTGAAAACATGGATTTAATCAAAAAGCTTCTTCTCTTGTCAATTTCTATTTTCTTTTATGGGCATTTGCTGTTTTTCAAAGGTAAGTTACTTATTCCCCTGATTTGTGTTTTAAGTCTGAAAACTGTTATCTTGAGAAGGAACATTTTAGAAAGAATCTATACATAATACTTAAATGCTTCCCATCAACCTTCGGTACCATGTGCAGTGAATTATGTCTTTCTTGAATTCATAATAAAGGAGGAAGCAGATGGCTGAGACTTATTGTAAAAGTATGTACCCATTAAATGGTAACTTATGTATTCCCAGTGACTACTTTTTGTGGTGGGGTAAACCAAACATTTAAGAAGTGATTTTTTAAAAATATGAAACAAAATACATTTTCCCTCCTAGGCAAACTTGCTATGTACATCAGAATCACTTCACAGGTTAAGTTTCAAATTACTATAGGTTAACTCTATGGAATTTTTGTTCCAGATCCTTTTCATAGATATTGTGATATAGACACTTTTGGAACAAGTGTTCTTATAATACCATCAGCAATTTTATTTTTTCCACTTTATTTTCAAACTGTTCCTCTATGAAAATTATTTTCAAAGACATTTGACCTACTTCACAGCTGTTGTACTGTTACTTCTAAAAAAGATACATTTGGGCATGTGCCTTTTTAGGTTGTGGATAGAGGCAGGAGAGCCAGCTCATCATTTTCTGATTCTGTTTTAATTCTACCCAGAAGAGACCATGAGAGTAACCGAGTGTCAGAGATGTGCCTCGGTCTCCTCGTGTTATCCACACTTTCCCAGCCACACCATTAGAAGCAGGTCAGTGGTTCATTCATTCTCATACACTCATTGAACACCTGTGCTTACCAAGCACTCTCACTTGCTCTCAATGTGTATTTGGGGATCCTGCTAGCTGTTGATGGAAAAAGGATTCTAATTTTATGGGACACAGGTCTGAGGATAGTCAAGTACAATGCTTTAAAGACAACATTATTATACCTTTAACATCCCACTTGCAGTTGGCAGAACCGTTAGACCAAATGTATGGCTGTGGCACTATAACGCTATATCCCTGGGAGGAAGGTTGCCGAGTGAGTTCTACCCTTTCCACACACCCAGACAGATTTTTGTTAGTAGATAGTTCTACTTTTTCTCTGCCTAAAATGTTCTTTTAGAGAAACTGGGGGGTGGGGTGGGGGGGGGAAGCTCACATGGTGACTAAGGTTGAAATTAAAATCATGAATTTCATTTTCATCCCTGCTTTGTGTTTTCATGTTAGTTAATGTTAAAGAGTCTTTGTGTAAAAGGAAGGGATATATTTATATGTTACAACAATTCCTTGGAAATTCTGGAAATTTCCGCTTTGGTTTGAGTGAAATAAATGTACGGATGCATAATCCTATGGTCAAATATGTTAACGAAAAGAGGTTGCTCAAAATGCTGATGGGCGTAATTAATGTTTTATTAAGTGAGAAACCAGATATTCTTTGCAATGATTTTTTAAAAATGTATTACATGTATTTTGTTGAGAGAAAAATATTTCTGGATTACTTTTATGCAAACAATGAAAGCAATACAAAGAAGAGACCGATCCTGTGTTTGCAATAAAGCCTGGCTAGGCCTCATTGGTATTCTTAGTTGTAACAATCCTTACCTTTTTTAGGACCAACTACTTAATGAATCAGCTCTGAAAGCAACAAGCGGATATGCCTGGAGGGCGTCGAAACTGGCCTCAGTCCAGACCTCATTATCGGCAAGGATTTCAGTGTTTAAAGAACAACCAGAAGTTTAGGAGATATAAATGCTAGCAGGATTAAGATCCCGTTCTATATTCTTTTAGGTTCAGAATCTTAATTTTGTCCTAGACCTTTTCTTATACAGTCCCAGACATCTGGGTTGACCATACCATTCACCCAAGACTTGGGTTGATCTTAGGAAGCATGTTAAGATTTTTAGGTCAGGATTCTCTCCCTGCAGACTTTTGGAGATAGCCTTCTTAACAAAGTATGTGAAAAGGCAATGTTGGTGGAAAGAACGCATCCGTTTGTTTCTTCTCCCAACTGGTCACTGTTCTCCTATAAAAATTACCCTTCTGAATGACACAGCTTTTGTGTTTGATACACAGGAGCTGGCCCATGAGTTTAAAAGACCCTTAGAAGGCATGCGGGTATGAAGAATGGAGTGGCATCCTACACACCAGCAGTAATAACTAGGAAGAGTAAAGCATATATGTATATTATATATTACCTATATATGAGTGTTGAATGTATACATTATATATAAATATGTACCTATATTACATATATATGGCAGGGACTCTTCCATTCTAATCAACCTCCCCACTCATTCATTATAAATAGAATATAGTGATAATGTTTTGGATATTTTTAATTTAGTTCATTAGATTATTATTCTGTGATTTTTTCTTTAGTTTTCCACCTTTAGTGTTTATATACATGTATAAATTGTGCATATATATAATCTATATGTAAATTGAATATATATATTGGACATATACTAAATATATATATATTTACATATATTTATATTTATCTCCAGAAATTTCCCTTTAATCACTTGGAAATTGATAGGATCATTTTCTCACATTCATTGTTTCTGATCAACTACAACTACATACAGTATACTGACCAACATAAAATTGGATTTCATCTTCCTTTTTAATGTTTAAAAAATTGCCCTGGGAATTCATGAAAATTCTAACCTAGGACAGGCATTATTATATGGTACGAAATTATGTGTTAACTATGTTATTGGTAAGTTTTTCTCTCCCCATATCCAAAAGATCAAATGCTTCTGGGATATTGTTGAATACTGAAGGGAAATTTGACAGTGGTCTCAGAAGTAACCTGAAATTTCAGACCTTCCAACAGAAATAACTCAGAATGTGCAGCTAAAACAAAAATAAGAACTTTATCTAGAGATTGATTTCCAGAATGGAAACGTACATTAGTAACTTGTCACTTCTTTGTTCTCTGTTTGAGAATAAGTTATACAACAGTTGATTCCCATAAATCTGTGATTAGTGCATGGGTCTAGAGATTTTCTGGTCCACTCCTGACTTTACGTAGATTAAGATAAGGGGCTACTTATTTATATGGTGCTAGAAAATATGGATTTATAGAATATGTTCATTTAAAAAAAGCTAATAGTTTCTATTAGAAACAGACTACTAAAAATAACTGTGTAAGCTAAGGACTTGACTTTCTCCCTGAGAATTCCAGACTTTCTAGCTTTCCCAGAAATTAGCAATTCCCATTTCTGGCTTTCCTCTTTGTACCGGGCACCACTTCAACAAATAACCTTCAGAAGCATATTCTAGACATCCTCCCTCAACATCCAAATCTAAAAACATGAGGCCCAAAACCCTGTCTTCTCAGTTTGAGTATTAGTTTCAAGACCTATTTCTTCTTTAGAAGATCAGGGTTTGTTCAAGAGCTAATCACTATTAAGGTACATGACATTAGTTAAAGTTGTTTTGTAAAAATTAAATATAAATGAAATCCAAAGGAAATTTTTTAAAACATGCAAATTTTTTTTTATTTTAGTTTTTTAAAGATTTTATTTGACCGAGAGAGAGAGGGAGAGCACAAGCAGTGGGAGCTGCAGAGGCAGAGGGAGAAGCAGGGAGCCTGATGTAGTGCTTGATCCCAAGACCTGGGGATCATGACCTGAGCTGAAGGCAGACACTTAGCTTAACCGACTGAGCCACCCAGGTGCCCTGAAAACATGCGAAGATTTTAAAAAGTGATGTACAATGAACACTTGTGTCTCTACCACCCAATTTACCAAAAAACCCCATTCCCTTGAGGTCACAGGTACTCCTCTCATCCCACTTCCTTCACCCTTTAGATGTAATGACCATCTCGAATCTGAGATTTATTATTCCCTTGTTTTTCTATATAGCTTAATTTTATGCATATATCTCAAACAATATATTGTTTAGACTAATAAATATTTGAAGTTTATGTGATTCAGTTGCATCATACTGTATGTATTATTCTACGATTGCTTTTGCCATTCAAAATTATTTTCCTAAGATTTAGCCATGTGATTGTATTTAGCTGCAATTTGTTCATTTTCTCTGCAGTATTAGATTCCATTTGCAGAATCCATTGGCAGAATTTATTTGCAGATTCTATTGTCTATGGATTCATGGCATTTTGACAAGTTAGCTTCTTTTTTGTGTCCACTTTCATAAG
This sequence comes from Eumetopias jubatus, assembly GCF_037043125.1. Taxonomy (NCBI): domain Eukaryota; kingdom Metazoa; phylum Chordata; class Mammalia; order Carnivora; family Otariidae; genus Eumetopias; species Eumetopias jubatus. The sequence continues at coordinate 63,612,845 of NW_028274812.1, forward strand.
AAGGACTTTTTTAAAATTTTCATTTATTTCATATCCACAGACACCAAGTCACTGAATTTTGAGCATTTTAAAATTGTCGTTTAATTTCCCTCTCTAATAGAACACCCTCCTGGCCTCCCTTCTGTGCTGAGCATCTTTCCGTTCCAGGCAGATGCTTTACTCACCTCACCGCGTGCTGCTGCAAGCCATGATGGATAAGAAGATTGGGGCTAAAGGAAAGAATGCTGGTCAGGAGCGAGTTTGGGCAATCTGTTGATAATAATAAGTTTTAAAAGAGTGAAATTTAATCTTTATCAAAATGTTCTGCTTTTCCAGGTTCACCACACAGTATTTTTAAATAAATGAAATGCCTCAGTGATAAGCCAGCCATTTCAATTCACTTAGTCTGACGCCCTTTCTGTAGATAAACACACAAAATTTGGATGTTACCATGTAATTTCCTATATAATTTCCTGTGGGTTGATTTGCCTGGCTGGGAGTACCTGAATTTTGTTCTTTGTATCACTTCTATGTAATGGGGAAAAATCGCTGTTGCCACCCAAAGAGAAGGACAATCAGCGGGCCTTTTCCTTCTGTATTTTCAGTGATTTTGTAAGAAGGGAGTTAATTCCCTTAGGATGATAATGCTTTACAAAATGTGTAAAAGCTTACTGTGAATCAGGGAGATGCAGTGCTGTCTTGGGAGGAAACTGAAGGAAATTTATATCGGAGATTAGAAAAGGGACTGAGATTTTAGCCAAAAAAAAAAAAAAAAAAAAAAAACTGGGGAAGTAATTAACCTCATAGGAGAGAGAGCATGGCTTATATCTGAAGGCCTTATTGGAATTTGTGTTTTTTCCTTATTGGTTGATTTACTGCATTATATATGTCAGAAAAAAATGCAACGAAACTTAAATGAAAACACCTTGCGTTGTACATGGAGCAATTTTACTTAACACTTGTATCCTGCTTATATTAGAAAGCGCAAGCCAAAGCTTGTGTAAGGGAGTGAAAGACTGTCACACCTTATTCTATGCATCTGCACCACTGTCCTCTTATACCGTAGAGGCTTCACTTTTGCAGATATTCACAACTCATTCTAAGGAAATGAACAAGAAAACATTCTGATGATTCTCAGGAGAAACACCAGCCTTCCTTCTGCACCCACGTGTGGTATCTTCCTATTACAGCAGTCCTTCTGTTAAATTCTAACACCTTATAATGGAAAGCAAGAAGAATGTTTTTCCTGTCCTTGGTTCTGTGGCATCCTGGCAAGTTTTTCTTTCTTTGTAAATAAACTTAGAATGTGGTCTTGGGAAAGTGTACACTTGAAAATGCAGCTTATGTATCAACTTCTCATAAATGAAGGCCTTAAAATGAATGAATATTGAGACTGGAGTACAATCTGTGTTTGTTAAGCTTGCACAGAAGTAGGCAATGGGGCTTAGTCACATTCTCAGGAGGAAGCTAATGCTGAAGTAGGAAGGGAACATTTATTGTGGTTGAAATGCTTTGGCTGGGCCAGCAGGCCTGAGCAAGAATGCAGAGGGACAATATGGTACAAACTAGATTGATAGAGATGAAGTTATGCAAATGCCTTGGCTCTCTAGGTATGCCACTCTACCAGCTGGGGTACATTGACCTTGGGTTAATAATAATCTTTTCCTTCCATTTCCTCATCTGAAATATGCTGAAAGCTATACCTGACCCATCTACTTCATGACTGTTATAATCATTGAATAGAAAAATAGATGTGAAAAATTTGTGAACTTTTAAATGTTCTATTCCTTTAAAAAATAATAACAATATTGTTTGTGGTCATTCATTTTTCACAGTGGCAGGAAGTATGGTCCAGATAGTTTTTGGATGGAAATGAAGCTCAGAAAGTCTATGACTTGTCAAATGTCGCAGATGGTAATACTACTAATGTACCTGGGGTCTCATTCTAGGCTATTTCCTTTGGCCTCTGTTTTAAAGATGTTTAAAAACAGAGCAGAGGTTATTGTTTTTGTTTTTGTTTTTTTAAGATTTATTTATTTATTTTAGAGAGAGCGAGAGTAGGGGTGGGGGTGGTGGGAGGGGTATAGGGAGAGGGAGAAAGAAACCCCGGCAGACTCCGAGCTGAGCACAGAGCCTGACCTGGGGCTCAATCTGGGGCTCAACTACTGAGCCATCCAGGCGCCCCCAGAGCAGAGTTTTCTGAGGAATGGGATCGGTTGATGATTCTGTATCAGGTAGAACTCTATTTTGGCTGCCAGTGACAGAAACCCAAAACAAAGTAGTTTAGCATTAAAAATAAAAGGGAAAGCATTTGTTTGTACAATTGGATGTTCAGCCTTGCAGAAGGCTCCAGCAGTCCCCACCTCCTGGCATTTAAGCCATTGTATAATCTCCTCCTATATTGCCGCCCTGTTGGTCTTTGTGACAAATAGGTGACAGCAGGAATGATGGTATATGACTCCTGAAGGTAAATCATAAAGACATCGTGGCTTCTACCTTGCTCTGTCTCTTGGATTTGCTCATGCCAAGGGAAACTGTCATGCTGTGAGGACATGCTTGCAGCTCTTAGGAGAAATCCCTGTGATGAGGAACTGGAGTCTCCTGACAAAAGTCAGTGACGAACTCTGGCCAACACCATGTGAGAGAATGGACCTTGGAAAGGATCCTCCAGCCCTGGTCACACCTTCGGATGATGTTCTACTCAGCTGACATCTCGTCTGGAACATGTGAGAGATCCAAAGTCAGACCACCCATCTAGTCCCCTCCTGGATTCCTGACTCTCAGCAACTGTGTAACATCATAAATGTCTGTCATTTAAGCTACAGTGTCTGTGGCTAATTTATTATGGAGAAATAGATTCTTAATAAAGCAAATAACAAATCCAACGATGAAACTTGTTTAGACGCATATGGATTCGTATGTTCCAAGCTGTGGTCAGGGCTCTAGTTCACTTCATCCCCTGGCTCTCCATTTCTCCACGTTTGTCCTATTCTCAGGCTCTCCCCAATGTGGTAGAAATGATGACCACTGGCTCAGATAAATTTATAGCTTTTAATTTTAGAAGAAAAGTCATAGTCTCTCTTTCTTACCCATTTGATAAATATTTTATACAGTGAACAGTGAACTGTGAATAAGTGCTATTTGGGACACAAGCTACCAATCACTTTGGGCAGAGAGATGGGTGTTTTGATTGGCCGGTTCTACATCCTGGGTGAGATCCACCACCATTGAGGAAAAGATACCTCTTTTATGGACAGTTCCACTGGAATCATACTAAATACAGATGGGGCCATTCGCAAAGAAAGGGGTACTGGATTGTCAAACAGCATACATTCATCACAGAATAGGTTTAACTCCACAGGGGAATAAAGTGTTGTTATTCTGTTGCTCTTTATACTTTTATTAGGATAAAGAAAACCTCAGAGAGGACAGATGTTTGTTATATTCTAAAGACTGAGTATTATTTTCTCTAAAGGATGGCTTGGTATGTGCTACTGGGAAAGAAAAGACAGCTTTTTTTTATGAAGATCTGCAATTTTTTGTTATTGTTAAGAGTATTAAAAATTAGCTTACAAACAAAAGTTTCACAGGTTGGTGGACAACTGAATCGACTTTATGTAGAGATGAATTAGTGGAATACCTTATTTGGATAAAAAAGGGCTCCTTGAGTACCTTGCAGTACTCCCGTTTCTCTTGGCTCAAGGCACCCCAGAGCAGAATTTAACTGGCGTCTGGGAGCCTCATGCACTCTGGGTGATAGTTTGTGTCCCCATTACCCTGCTCTGTCTCTACTGAAACATTGTCTGAAATGAATATTACAGAATTGCTTAAGCAAAGCCATTGCTCAAAGAAGAGGCTATAACTAGAAGTGGGTGTTCACTCATCTTTAAAAGATCCTCCGAAATAATTCCATCATGCCTGGCATCCCTGTTTACTTCAGTCACTACCAGAAATTCAGTTCTCCCAGGAGGTTAATACATAAGATTTGAAACATCCTTCGTGTCAGGATGACACATCTATCTATTAACAAGACTCGTTGGCTCTATCTTCAATATATGCTTTTATTCAACCACTACTCACCACTGCTGCTCAACACTCTAGTCTAAGCTACAGTCTCCTCCATCCTGGACTAAGCTGATGGTAACCTCACTACTTGCATTCTTACCTCCCTAATGTCAGTTCACTTAGAAGCTGGGCTGGTGTAAACCTTTAAATATGTGAATCAAATCATCAAAAACCTCCTATTGCTTTATATTTGAAGTCTTCATCATGGCCTATAAAGCCCTACATTATCTGCCGCTGTTTATGTCTCTGACGCTGCGTCTGACCACTATTACCTTACTTTGTTCTAGCTACAGTATTTTGTTGGTGTTTATCACTCATCACAATGCTAAAAATTTTCATCTTAAGTCCTTTGCACTTGCTGTTTTCTGTATTTGAAATGCTTTTTTTCCACATTGCACAGTCTCAATACCGTACTTTATGCAGGTCTCTACTCAATTATTACCTCAGTTAGAACTTGCTTAGCCACCTAACTGACAAAGCTCCCATATCCATTGTTCTGCCTGTTATACCAGATGACTTGGTAGGTGTAGTGAATAAAACAAATGAAAAGATAGTGATTTTATGTGTCAATATATAACATAAACTGGCATGAATGGCTAGCTTGAAAAATGCATAGAGCCAATATCTACGTAAAAATACCTTAAAGAAAAATCATAGGCTTAAAAAAGAGCCAGAGAGGTCATTCTGGAGAGCAGAGAAGGTTGGAGGGTAAATCTGAGGAAGCAGTGAACATCTACAGCATGAAAATTTTCCAGTGTCAAGTCCCAGGGAATTCCATTAGACCTTAAGTAACTGTATTGATGTTTTATAAATAGATTAGAAAAATATATATTCAATAAGGTGAGTCAGCAGAGTCCCTAATAACATAAACCTTGAGAATTTGCACATGTAATTCATTCCTCCTCAGTGCAAATATATAAACTTCTTACAGGAAAAAAAAAAGGAAAAAATGAATAATGACTGTGCCAAATTCACATAGAACAATGAAGTAAGATAAAATGCTCTTCCCATAAAAAGGAAAAAAAAATGGTGGTAGGAAATTATATGAAAAGGATTTCAGACCCTAAGGGGAGAGTTTTCTGATGACCTTATAATGATAATGTATTCATCTATCATCCTACCATTGAAAAATTTGCTTATTTACTATTTCTCACTATTAAAATAATTTTGCAATAAATATAATTTTACAAGTGTTTTTTTATACACAAGATGGTAGTTCTGTAAAAAAGATTCCTAAAAGTGAAATTATTGAATCAAAGCATATACAAATTACCCTCCAAAAGGGTTTATATCAGTTTAAATCAATATAAAAAATGTGACAGCATATTTCTAATAGATTCTCCTTTGACAACACCGGAATTGTCACTTAATTTTTCTCCCAAACATATTTGTGAAAAATAACATCTTACTGCTGTTTTAATTTGCATTTCTTTGCTTACTACTAAGGACAATATCTATTCATATATTTGTCATTTTTTCTGTGACTTGTCTGCTCATATCTTTTGCCCATCTTTTTCTTTTTTGTGACTTTATTCTTTTTCTTCGGGATTCTTAAAGTCTTTATAAATTATGGACAACAATCTTTTGTATACTCTATAAGCTACAATTTTTTTCATATACTTATCTTTTAACCTTTTTATAGTGTCATTTATCATTGAAATTTTAAATAAACTGTCACCTAATAATTTCCATTTCAGTAACACAAATTTTCACCCAGTTACTGAAGCCAAAAACCTCAATACCATTGTTGATTCCTCTTTTAATATTCGGTCTCACACCAGCGACTCTTGTTGGCTTGCCCTTTATATCTTTTCCCAAATGAATCCTTTCTCACTACCATCACCTCTACCATCCTCTCCTGAGACACCAACCTCTTCTGCCTAGACTCCTGGTATCTCAGTTTATGATTGTCCCCTCCTGTAATCCATTTTCCACAGCTCAGCCAAAGCAACACTGTTCTTTTTGTTACCTTTCAGTTATAAAACAGGAAATAAAATATTATAGAATTCATATTTTATATGTACTATATGTATATTTGATATAACAATAATAAATCAAACACACATATGTCCACCAACCAGCCTAAGAAACAGAATATTAGCAACACATTTGAAGGCTTCTGTGTCTCCCTTTTGACTGGGTCAGTCTTTTTCCTCCAGAGGCAACTGCTACTCAGAATTTTGGGTCAATAATTTCCTTAATTTTCTTAAAGATTTTGCCACATATATATGCGGTGCTAAACAATATATTTCTTATTTTGTCTGATTGTATACTTGTTTATTTGAAAACATATCATGAGGTTCTTTAATATTGGTATTTATAGCTATAAATTATTCTTTAACTGCTGTCTATTATTCCCTTGTAAGAACATGCCACGATCCATTTATACATTCTATGTTGATGGGCCTTTTGTTTTTGTAGCCATTCATTCATCCATCCATCCATCTTTATCTTCTGTTAGAAACAATGATTCCATGAATATAATTTTACCTACTTCTCAATGTACATAATACGAGTTTCTCTAAGAGAGATATGGCTGGAAAGGCTGAGTTATCGATATATACATCTTCAGCTTCCATCATTTTGAGTATGCCATCCTTTCTCCACTAATTTTCTTTTTTTTAAAAGATTTTATTTATTTGTTTATTTATTTGACAGAGAGAGAGAGTGAGCAAGCATGTGAGCACAATCAGGCACAGAGGCAGGCAGAGGGAGAGGGAGAAGCAGACTCCTCACTGAATAGGAAGCCTGATGTGGGGCCCAATTCCAGGACCTCGGGATCATGACCTGAGCCAAAGGCAGACACTTAGCCGACTGAGCCGCCCAGGTGCCCCATTCCCCGCTAATTTTCAATGTCATCTCCATTCTTTGGCAAACATGTCTGGGTTCTCCAATTTGTTTTATTGTTTCAGTTGTCTTTTTCTGTGCCAGTAACAATGTATCTTAATTATTATAGCTTTGTAGTACGTTTTGAAAACTTGTATGTATGATAGCTTTGTCTTCTATTCTGGTTATTCTTTCTAGGGTCTTGGCTAATGTTGGCTCTTCATTCTTCCACATAAATTTTATTTATTTTTTTCTTCCACACAAAGTTTAGAATCAGCTTGTCATGTACCATGAAAAATCCCATTTGTTTTTTTGTTGAAATGGCATTAAATATTGACTTACTATCCATGAAATGGTGTATTTCTCCCTTTAGGTCTTTTTTTATTTTAATAAACTTTATAATTTTCTTCACAAAATTTTATATATCTTTTGTAGATTTTTATTCCTACCAAACTGCACTTTCTAATTCTGCCTAGTTAATAAAATTTAACTGTCCTTTTAAGTAATCTTATACTCAGCAAACTTTATTGCTCTCTTATTAAATCCAATAATTTGCCTTTAAATATTTTGAGGGTTTTCTACACAGAAAATCATGTTGCCTGCAAATAATGACAGATCTTTCTTTATTTCCAATCCTTGTATCTTTTGTTCATAGTTGCACTCTGAAACTGTAGTGGGAGACCATAGTTTGTAATGGTGGGAGACCTAATTTTAAAGAAATGCTTTCAATTTTTAATTTTGGAATGTGGCAAATATGCTATTTTTCTAGGTAACATCAGAATAAGGAAGTTTCTTATGTTCTTATTTTCTAAAATTTTGTTTTCTTAAATCATAAATATATTTGAACTTTAATGATTTTTTTCTGCATTTATTCAGATGATCATTTATTTTCTCCCTTATTAATTTGGTGAAATAAACTATTTGACTTCTCAATGTTGATTTATTATTGGAATGAAACAAACTTGTTAATTATTTTGTAAATGTATCTTTGAATTTAAGATTTGTTTTCATTTTTTACATCTACAGACATGAGAAATATTGACCTGTAGGAGCTTTTTCTCATATTGTCCTTATTTGCTTTTGGAATCAAGATGATATGAGCTGTTTGAAATGAGTTAAGGAGTATTTCCTCAAATGAATCAGGGAGTATTTCCTCTTCTAGCTTCATTAGATTTTATGTAATTTAGAATAATCTGTTTCTCAAAAAATTGGTAGAATTTGACTATAAAATTATTTAGTCTGGTGTTTTCTTTGTGGAGAGATTTTTAACTGATTCATTTTCTTATTTATTTATTTTTATTTTTGGGGGGTTTCTTTTTTTTAATTTTAAGTTCAAATAACAATATAGTGTATTATTAGTTTCAGAGGTAGAGTTCAGTGATTCATCAGTTGCATACAACACCCAGGGCTCATTCCATCATTTGCCCTCCTTCATGCCCACCACCCAGTTACCCCATTCCCCCCTCCCCTCCCCTCCAGCAACCCTCAGTTTCTTTCCTATGCTTAAGAAGTCTCTTACAGCTTGTCTCCCTCTCTGGTTTCATCTTGTTTTATTCTTTCTATTTTTTTTTAAGACAATTTGGGGTTCCTAGTTTTGTTTTAAGACAATATTGTAAATTATATTTGAGGTGAATTTCTTCTTTTCACCTACATTTTCAAATGCATTGACTTAAAATTATTCATAATACTCTTTTGTTATGTTTTAATCTCTCTTGAATTTGGAATTATGTTTTCTTTTTCTGTCCTAATGAATGACAATTTGGTATTTTTCCTCTTTAAGTTTTGATCAATATTGCAAAAGTTTGGCGAATATATTAGTTTTACCAAAAGCCAAATTTGACTTGATTATGCTCTCTAATGTAATTTAAAATGTTTTTACTTAATTGATTTCTCCTAATATGTATTATTTCTACATTCTTTTTATTTTCAAGTATCTTATGTGCCTCATTAACCTTTAGCTTTATTTCTTTTCCAAAATTAATCTTTAAGGATAAAATTTTCTTAAGTACTGATTTGGCTATATCCAATAGATTAAAAGAAATATTTTCACTATTATAAATACGGTTCTAATTATTTTCTAGCTTCTTTTATTATTTCTTCTTTCATCCATGAATTATTGAGAGCTTTATTTTAAAATTTTAAGTATATTGTTTTGAACATATTGATTTCTAAATGAGTTGCATTGTAGTCCATAACATATGTGCTTTGTGATACAGACTCTATTAAGTGTGCTGAGATTCATTTTTTTGGGGGGGGTCTGGTAAATTCTCAATTTTTAAAAATGTTCCATGTACTTAGAGAAAAAAAAATTGTTCTCCATTTGTTGGCTGTGGTGGTTCTACATGCCAATTAAGTCAAGAAAGTTGATTGTGATTTTTAAAACTCTTCCCCAGGCTTTTCCCCAGTTTCACTTGTCTACTTAATCTATTTGTTAAGTTTATTGATTTATCCTTGAAGTCTACAAGTTTTTGCTTTATGCACTTTCAGTTTTTATTATTAAGTGCACAAAGATTTTAGAATTTTATCTTCCTGTGAATTGAAACTTTATAATATATATAACTCTATTGTTTAATAAAAGTTTTGCCTTAAAATCAATTTTGTCTGATACTGGTATGGCTATACTAGTTTCTGAGGTTAATATTTTATACAGATATATATATTTTTTCTTGTTCTTTCATTTTACTTGTCCTTATATTTTATGTTTATATCCTATATACCAATGGTATTATAATTTTTATAATATGATCAATGCTTGAACAGCTTTATTACCAAACTTGCCATTTTCCTTTCTGCATCATTTTTTTTTTTTTAAATCTTGGACATTTTTTTCTTGACCATTTTCCTTCTTTCTTAAGTAGGTGTCTTAGAACTCCCTTTTATGAACCAGTTACAATAATCTATCTCTTTTGGGAGGGTTCTGAAAATATTTATTTTTCAAACTTCCTATTGAAAGATTGTTGACCAAATACAAAATTCTAGTTTGACAATTAGTCTCTTCTATATCTTGATATAGAATTTTCTAAATTTTGTTATAGCTATTGAGAAATTAGCTATCGATATAATTATATTTGCTTTATGTTAACTTTGTTATGTACAAGGATTTTAGTACTTTTAATACTTTGTCTTTTTTGTTTTGTGTTTTCACTATGATATAACTTGGGGTGGATTTCTCTGAAATATCCCCTGCTTAGGTTTCATTCAGTTTACTGAATTTGAAAATCACACCACTCTTCCTTCAGTTTTGGTAAATTCTCAACAACTACTTCTCTCTCTTCTCTCCTTCTGGCACTCTGTTAAGTCTTACAGTAGACATCCTCATTCCTCCTTCACATTTCCTACCTGTTTAGCTTTTGGTTGTGTGCTTTGTAATTTTGTTAGAATCATTTTGCAGGTTATTCCCAGCCCGTTGTAGTCTGTGTTAACCCATGACATTGCTTTTGTTGTGTGCTTCTGTCTCATAGTTCTATTTTTTTTTGTTCATTTTCAAACCTATCTGTCAATTTTGATAGGTTCTTCTTCCCTCATCATACATTTAATCCTGTCCCTTATGTGTTTGTACACATCAAAACTATTTTTTTTATTTAATACTGGACAATTCTAATATCCTCTTTCTATTTGGGCAGATAGCATAGTTTTTGTTGTTGTTGTTAATGATTTTATTTATTCATTTAAAATTCTTTTTTAAAGATTTTATTTATTTATTTGAGAGAGAGAAAGTGGAGGCAGAGAGAGAGCGCAAGTTGGGGGAGGGGTAGAGGGAGAAGCAAACTACCCATTGAGCAGGGAGGCCAATGTGGGACTTGATCCTGGGACCCTGGGACCATGACTTGAGCAGAGGCTGACATTTAACCTACTGAGCAACCCAGGCGCTCCTTTTGTTGGTGATTTTAATATCAGCCTGCCTCCTTATATCATTAGTAAGTTTTTATTGTGAGTCCGCATCTCTGGAAACTTGTGGCAATTCTTCGAGTTGAGTTCTATGTATCTTCATCCCTTTGTTTCTGCCTGGAGCATGGAAATACTAGAAACAGGAATGGTAAATTTTCAGCTTGGATTATTTTGGGGTCCTTTGGCTACTATGAAATCAGAGTCAAACCTGTGTGATTATGGATTTGTAATCTCAGTGGGTAAATTATTTTTTCTTTGTTCCCACAAAACCCAGAGTCAAATTCACATTTTGGTCTTGTCTCCACTGTATCCCCCTTTGGGTGTCTATTTTCTGCTCTCCTCCGGGGCCTCCAGTGTCGTCAGTGTTCTCCAGTCAGAAGTGCTAGGCTTTCTCTGTTGTCCTCAGTGCACTCCATTTGTTCAATCCCAGCTCTCCTCTGCCAAACATGGGCAGACAATTCCAGGCTTAATGCAGTTCCAAGGCTCAAAGTATAGATTCTAATTGTTTCTAACCTAGTGGATTTCCTTTACATTGCCTCTGCTTTTTAATTTTTTAAATAAATACGTTGTACCTGGATGTATTTTTCTTTATATCTTTTCTGCCATTATTGTTAGAAATGGAAGATGCAGATGTCCTTGAAACATAAATCAGATCATGTCCATCTCCTGCTAAAACACTCCATTGTGACCTATCACATTTAGAATTAAATTTAAAACAGTCCCATGGCCTGTACACATTGATAAAGATGGGCCTCTGGCTACTTCTTCATCCCATTTCCTACAACTTTCACCCCTGTTTGCTACTTCAGCCCCATGGGACTCTGATTTTCCTCTAACGTGCTAAGCTCATACCAGCCTTGTGGCATTTTAATCTGCTTTTCTCTTGAGTTTGAATGCTTCCCATCCAAATCATGACTTGGTTCCTCAATTGATTCAGACGTATATTCAGTGTGCAAATATCACCTCATAGAGGTTTTCCTTCTCTATCTAATATAATATAGCACCCCCTTTCCTTAATCTGCTCTAGTTCTCTTCGTTGTACTTCTCTCCACCTGACATACACACATATATATATCTTAATGAATTTTCTGTTTCCTCTTAGAGTATAAGTTTTGTGGAGGGAACACTGAATTCCTAGGATCTGTTGCTGGCACAAAGTCATCATTCAGTAAGTATTTATTGAATTAATTAGCTGATGCCTTCAGTTCTGCTAGTTTTATCTTGTGTGGATTCTTTGTGTCTTGTGTCAAATTTATATAGTGTTCTATATTTTCTCCTATTTATGTTCTAATTTTATTTACCATTTATTGAGTTCTTACTGTAAGTTAAATATGCACATGTACTATTTCATTTAATCTGAAAAACAACCCTGAAGTGCAGATTACTATCCTTTTTTCACAGATGAGGAATCTAAAGTGCAGGGGAATGAATAAAGTCCCTGGGTCATGCGCAGCCAATATGAGTTAAAATAAGAATCAGTACCAGTCTCAATTATATTTGTCTCACCCAAAACTACACTCTTTATCGAACCAGTGCAATTTATCATACCCCTACATTTAGTGATCAGTTCATACAAATGAAAAATCTGGTGAAATCCAAATGAAGTCTGGAATTGTGTTAATTTCCCCCACACAAAAAAACAGCTACTGATAGAGGCAACGACATTGATGAATCTCAAATTATGCTAAGTGAAAAAAGACAGACAAAAAAGACTGCATAACAAATGTTTCCATTTGCATGGAATTCTAAAACAAGCAAAACTGTTCTACAGCAGCAGAAAGCACATCCGTGGTTGCGTGAGCCTAGCAGGTGGAATGGAGATGGACTGAAAATAGGCCTGAGGATATGCTTTGGTGAGAGTGAAATGCTCTCCGTCTTCTTATGATGGCCACCCCGCTGTCCACATTTTCAAAACTCATAGAAATATATAATTAAAACAGAGACGAGATGTAGCACACAAATTATACCTCAATAAAGTTGATTTAAAAATAAAAAGAAATACTTAGACCAAATATTCTAAAATCATGGAAACATCTTCTTGAGTTAATAAAGGCAACATTTTATATTTTATAACTATCAGATCTTGGAGATCAGCAGGATGGGAGTCAGGGGTCCTGATTTCATCATCGAAAGCATGTTCAGCAGTTCTCCTTGTTCCTCTGGCTTCAGTGGTATGATCTATAAGACAATAGGGTTGTCTCACAGTTTCCAAAGTTCCTGTTGGCTCTGCAATATTTAGATACAATTCTGTTAGAAATTATATTGTTTTGTACTCCAAGTACTTCTGGAGAATTGTTTGAATCCTGATCTCCATTCCATAATTAATCAAGCAGTATTAGTCAGTTCACTGTCCAGAGACAGGAACAGAAGTAGGAACACATGGAAGTGACCATAATCTAGGGAATATTCTAGTTGGACTAAACTAGTATTTTGCATGCTATTTGTGTGTTGTCATTCTGAGTGTGGTGCTCACTAAATGCATTATGTATGGTAGGCGCTATATGAAGACAATAAAAAATAGGCTATCCCTAAGTTGACTATAGTATCATTTTAATTATATTCATATCTCCAAAAGTCATGCAGACATGGTAAATAGTTGTCAGTAAGAAAGCAAGTATGTGTCTGTACAGAATGAGACCCTTAAGATAAAGAGAGTCTACAAGTCAACTACTACAGTCTTTGTACACTCTTCTGTGCTGAGCAGGGCGAGGGGAGAAGAAATTTATCATCCATAACTTTCAGGAGCTTCCTGTAGAGTGAGGAGGAGAGAGAGGATATATTTCTAATATGTCATATTGGAATAGGTGTAATAGTAGAGGTAGAAAAAAGTCCTATGGGAGTATAGGGAGGAAAAATAATTCTGAGTCAGACATCTGGGAAACTTCCTAAAATATCCATTATTTATACTGGACCTTGAGGAATGAGGAAGGGCTTTAGAAATAACTACAGGAAGGGAGGAAGATTATTTCAGCAACAGCGCTGATCTTGAGGCTGGGCGGCCTCTTGGGAGAGTCTCTAGAGGGACTAAACCCATGAGTTTGAAGCAGCTTAGGCCCTGATCTCCACTCTCCTCTGCTGTGCTCTAGAAGACCTTTTCATAAACAAGCACGGGATCTCTGACAAGGAATCTTATGTGAGTTTAGGCTATAGGTCTTGTATAAACATCTTGATTTTAGTTTTAGGATATATTGAACATCTCCGTAAAAGTGAACCGCATTTCCTAAATCAAACTTCTTTATACTGTGAGGAGTAATGAATTTATTTCAGCAGCTACGCAGCTGCACGACCTCATTTGGAGACATTTGCAGCTATCGTCATCCTTAGTGACACAACTGCTTTGTACGTGTTTAGGTTTCTCGTCTGCAGCAATTTGGGAGAACCACCGTGAAAATGTCAGCATTCCCTGAGACAGGTGATTAGAATGAATCCTTTCAAAGGTGTGCATTGAATTGGAGCTTAGCATGAGAAAAGGGGAAGAGGCAAGGATTGATACTTTTTGTTGTAATTTGCATCTAAGCCTTATTTCATGTCACTGATAATTTTAAAAATGATTGTTGCTTTTGATAGATTCCTCTTTCATCCTTTGGCTCCTGTCCTTCTAAGGGGTTTGTCAATGGGACTCTGTCACAAAGCAGTTCTTAATCACACCTGCAGTTTTAGATTTTTATTTATTTATTTATTTTTTGACAGAGAAAGACACAGCGAGAGAGGGAACACAGCGGGGAGAGTGGGAGAGGGAGAAGCAGGCTTCCTGCAGAGCAGGGAGCCCGATGCGGGGCTCGATCCCAGGACCCTGGGATCATGACCTAAGCATCCCAGGACGCTTAACGCCAGGCACCCAATCACTCCTGCAGTTTTAGCTGGCATTTTGTGCGTTTTTCCGAAGCAACCCGCCTGGTAGGCAATCCCCGGGCAATGTAATGTGGTGAAAATGCGCCCCAAATTCAACTCTCAGACTTTCGGCTTCCTGGCTCTGTTCCTGGGTAGTCATATAATTTCCATTTGCATATGGGTAAAAGGAGGCTAATAATTCATCCTGCTACACACAGTTGTGAGAGTTGATTGTGCAGGTTAATGTGAGCCATCGAACAGGGTTCCTGATTCATAGCAGGATGCCATTGACTCCCTATGCCACTGTCCTTCTCATACCTGTTCCCACAGATGCTCAGTCGCATCTTGCCCCAGTGTAGCTTTGGTCACTGAGCCTTTCCATGTTCCTTGAAAATGGCTTTTACCCCTGCCCCCACTCCAAACCCTGGCAGACATTGCAAATACCCATCTTCCTGAAACTACTCTTTCTTCATAGCACTAGTCTTGGTTGACGATTTCTATTTATTGGTGTGATTATGGGTTTGCAAAATGTGAGGGTGGGAATCAAGTCTGTCTTCCTCTCCGTCGTGTCCCAAGTGTCTACCTCTTGCCTGGCACTTAGGAGTATCCGAAAATAGTCATTAAATTTGTAATTGAATGAAGTGGAAAAACAGAGCTCTCAAATCCTAACATAAGACACTTCAAAACCGGTGTGGAGAACATCAGCATTGCTGAATAGATTAGGATACTGGAGTCAGACAAACCTGAGTTCTATTCTGACAGTAAATTAACCAAGTTATTTTTAAAAAAGCTTAACTTTTTGAAGCTCAGTTTCTACATCTGGAGAATGGCTAAAATACTCACCATAAGATTTTTCTTTCCTTTTTTTTTTTTAGTGCTAAGTTGGATGATGTAAAGGGAAGCATCGGCATAGTGTGCCACATGGTATACACCCTAAAGAGATAGTTTTAGATACAGACAACAATACTAATAGTAATGGTAATAATAATACCATAATTTAAATAATATTCTAGATTGAGTACAAAAATCATTCTATATTGAAGTTAATGAGACCTGCTAATAATCACTAAATTCAATATAAGACAACGATATTTTTATCTAACTAATTCAAGAAAATGAAGCCCAAGAAATATGCTTTGAAGAAACCAACAATCAAAAGGCTTCAGTAGCTGACAGAATATGATGTCTTAAACAGAGTGGGGTAAAGAGTATTTAAAGAACAGAATTAAGTTATTAGGTTATGATGAAAGACACAGCATTAACTCCATTTTACTAAAGATGCCTCTGAGAAATGGAAAAGCAAATTGCACACATATTTGAGAGCTGAAGACAGACCTGCTCACTCCCTAAATGACCCTGCTTCTTGCAGGTTTATGAGGCCTCATGGGCTTTGACAGGATTAATCTACTAGATGCTTTTGTCTCTCTATTGAAATCTCTTGGACAAGAAGGAGTCATTGATCAATTTTCTCCTTCTGCCAACTTCTATCATCATCTCTGTCAGGTGGACTGATGTAGCTGACAAGGAAGCCCTTTGACACAGCTCATGAATAAGCCCATGAGAATTTTTAATAACAGAAAGCCTCATGGGCTAGACAAGGTATTACTAGCAGAAGGCATAACTCAAAGTCTATGTGGGAAATCCTTGGTTATGCAATGGCTTTGAGTTACCCATATAATAGGGGGAATATGCATGTAGCTTAAGTTAGTTACTAACTCCCTAACAAGAAAAAATACTCACTGCAGAAAATATGCAGACCAGAGAACACTTTTTTTTTTTTTCAGAGAACACTTTGATACTGTTTGGTATGCATCGTGCCTTATGGCCTCCAATGGTAGAGGAGACACTTTAGAATTTATTGTATACATTAATTTGATTGCACAGTGATATATTTGTTAGACAAATTACCACAGGTCTAATTAAAAGGCAGTCTTAAAGCCACCTGATTACTGATTTACACTACATTTATTCGATTCCAATGTATTTGTGGAGATAAATTAGATGTAATTTCTAGGTAATAAAACTCAAGTGGTGTAAAATCTCAAGGTTACTAGATCAAAAATGAATGGAGAAACTCAACCACATACCGACTAATGTGAGTCACTGAATGAGGTATTGTGTGTTAGAACATACACAATGTAGGATAGTTAAGGGACAGTTTTTAATCTTTTGTAGTTGTTGTTGCTGACTTGTGTGGTCTACACACATCTTCCGGTTAGAGGTCTCATTTTCTTCATCTGAAAATGAGTTGTTTGGATTTACACTCCAGGGTTGTCTTATGAAGCAAATAAGGGAAGTGCTCTGCATTTTTCACTGATGCATAATGACAGAAAATGAAGGTATTTTCTTCTTCTTTTTTAAAATTTTATTTATTTAAGAGAGAGAGGCAGATAGAGGGAGCACACAAGCAGGGGGAGCTGCAGGCAGAGGAAGAGGGAAAAGTAGGCTCCCCACTGAGCAGGGAGCCCCGATGCCATGCAGGGCTCCATCCCAGGACCCTGGGATCATGACCTGAGCCGAAGGCAGATGCTTAACCGACTGAGCCACCCAGGTGCCCCGAAGGTATTTCTTCTGATGAAGTTGTGTCCCCTAGGCCATCCTGAGCCAGGAAGATTTGGTTTCCATATCCTAGAACAGTCCAGGACTCCAGAATGTATGTGCATCTGCGTTGTTTATGCTAGTGGAGACAGCCTATAAGTACATGCATTATCATTTGTCATATTACCAATGAACATCTGGCCAAAAAACATATTTATTAATTCTAGGCTAATGATGAAATTAAACTTAGTTTTAAAATAACCCACTATGGAGGGCGCCTGGGTGGCTCAGATGGTTAAGCGTCTGCCTTCGGTTCAGGTCATGATCCTGGAGTCCTGGGATCGAGTCCCGCATTGGGCTCCCTGCTCCTTGGGAGCCTGCTTCTCCCTCTGCCTTTCTCTCTCTCTGCCTCTCCCTCTCTCTCTCTGTCTCTCATGAATAAATAAATAAAATCTTTAAAAAAAAATAACCCACTATGGATATATTGGAAAGCATAAATTATATTCCAGTTATTCCAAATCCAGTGATCTTTGAATTATGATATTAAATTTTGTTTTGTTTTTTGAAGTTAAAAAGACTATGATGGACAGAAGTATCTGTCGGTGTTGATAATTGTTCCTTCATTCTGATTCATTAATGAATTTATTGCTTTTTTTTTTTATGTTGTGACATCGATAGCTTTGAATTAATCTCCTGGTACATAGACAAATTTTTAGGATCTTGTATTAGTTCCTGAGAAGATGAAATAGAATGGAGGGAACTGGATTAGAAGGTGGGTGGTGAATTTGTTGTAAGTTCTAATAACAAGATCATTCTAGGGAACTGCCTTCTATCCTTAGGAAAGTGTGTGTGTGTGTGTGTGTGTGTGTGTGTGTGTGTGTGTAACTTAAGGTGTTTATAGAGGATTTTATTTTCTCATCTTGTCCTACTTGTGGTGCTGGGAACCCCGGGTGTATGGAAAACCCCATGCTTACTGATTTTGCCATCTGGTATTTGAAGAAAAAGTGACTTCCCTTATCTTTTATTAAAGATATCTTTTTATCCTCATTTCTCTTTCCCACCAGAACCTCCAGGCTAATTATATGCATGAAAGAAGATTCTCCCTCTGTCTGTGATTACTTTTTTTTTCTCTAGTAAATAATGCTCCTTGAGTTGCTCTGTAATCCGTGGTAAGCACCTGCCTCATAATATATTTACTTCTCAAAAACTGGCACTTCTACTTTTTACACATCAAGTTTCTCCTTAAAAGAATTATTTCCATGTATCCTCACATTTTTCGTTCTGTCAATGGTCAGGTTTGTTCTTTCCTCTAAGATGGACCTGCTTTGGGATGTATATTAACATATTCGTGAAATGTAGCTTAAGGTGGAAGCCTAGGTAAGCAGCAGCACTGCCATTGTATAAGATCCTATTTTGTTTATTACACTTTCTAAAGTTAGATTACAAGGTTTTCCTTTTGAAAACATTATCAGTAAAATTATGCAGGGTGCAGGGTTATGCAGTTAGTAACTTGAGAACCCAATCCTGGGGCTTGAAGCAAGCCATAAGAACTGATTTTTCTGGGCTCACAGCTGTGAATCATCTCTGGGTCATAGTTTCTTCATTAATAAATTAAATACTGGAACTCAATAATCTCTAACATCTCTTCTAGCTCTCAGAGAGGAGATAATTGGATTAATGTTTTGAGTTTATTACTTACTTTTCAGTTTCTATGGAAGATTTTTTTAGTAAAGAACTAAATGAATATCTCCTAATTAAATAAGATTGTAGTTTTACCCTACTTTTCATATATAATACAAAGATAAGACCTAATGCTAATTAATGACCAATGCATGGAAAATGAATGGATAAATGAGTTAATTTTTTTGGGGTCAAAATGGCAAATTTATTTAAAATACTCATTTAAGGTGTTATTCTTTCAACACAGTTATATGGAAATTTTGGCTGAACTTGGCTTGAAAGACAAGAAAGATAACATGTAATATATGAGATAGTTTAATTTGCTCTTGGCTACTATGAATATTTCTTAATAGGAAAAAAAGTCCACTTGGGAATATCTTCTGTGCTCTGGCTTGCAGCTAACATTTGGCCTCGACCATAGTCTATATGGTTACAGCATGCTCCATTTTGTGCCTCCTCTTACCTGACATGATATAAAAGCATGATACAGAAGATGAATGAACATAATACTAGAAATTAAGAGACTTAGTACTGATTATGCCAACCATGGACTATGTAACCTTGAAAACCCTCTTGATTTCTCTGAACTCTTATTTGTAAAATGAAGGAACTTGACAAAGTGGTTGAGATGATTCCTTGGCTTAATGAAGCAGTGAGTGTCTGTTTCTGTTTTAATGTGCCCATTTGGTATTTTATGTTATTTATTAATTTTTCTCTTTACTCGAATGTTCCATGATCACTTTTGAAGGTTACTTTGTGAAATATATCTGGCATCAAAGTATTCCATAAATGAATCAAGATTCTCCTTAAATTTTATTTGTAGTGTAGATTCTATTCTTGACTCTAAATTGGGTTGATGAATGTTTTCTAAGTTATCTGTATTCTCAAGTTAGGTTTTCAGTTCATTTTAACAATGATTTGTGAATGGTAGCTTTGTGTCACACACTAGTAGATAAGCACTAATGTTAACATCAGTTTAGAGTCTATACATTCCCCTCAAAGGTCAACTTCTCCCAAGTACTGGAAGCAACTGTTTTCATTTAACATTGTATTTCTAACAAAGGCGAATTTATTAATGTTGATAATCAAAACTTAAATTTCATGATGTAATGAAAAAACAATCCATATCTGATATGGTAGTGTCAAAAATAGCTAGTTAGCTCTAATAGGTTTGATTTACCTAGAAATTCATCTTTTGTCTATAAAAGTTAATGATAACAGTAATAAATATGTTACTATGCCAAATATTATAAACATGTGTTCTCAAGCTATCCTGTTAGGTAAGTACTGAACATTTCTAAATTTACAAATGGGAAGATTTAAGAAACTTGTGTGACATCTGTAAAAGGATCCATGGACTTCCAATGCATTATGGGGTAGCAGCATATTAAGATGGATAACCTAGTAGGAAAACTAAAATGATGTGAATATGTGTTTCTGTGTTGCAAATTTGGTTTCAGGTGACTGGTAAATATAAAAATAGGCAGGTAGAGCCTGTTTCTGAGTGATTTTTTTCCTAGTGTGCAAACATGTTTGAAGCATGCAGAAACAAGCATTCATGTAGTTAAAGAGAAAATTTCAGCAATATGCAGAAGTTATGGTTTCCAGAAACACTGTTTTCTCCACAGTTAAGCTATTTGGTGTTGCTGCTGTGAGGACAGATGAAGAAGCTGGGAAGATATTTCCTTCATTTTGACAGAGAGAGAGAGAGAGAGAGTTGGAGAGGCAGACAGAGAGACAGGGAGACAGAAAGAGAGATGAAAGAGAGAGATGCTAGAGAAATGAGAACAAAGCTTCATCTTTGGACGCAATTTTTGGTCAAACAATATTCTTTTGGAAACCACTACATTCGAAGATCTCTGTTTCCAGGAAGGATCAATTGACCAAGACGCTGGATGCAAATCTGCAAATTTCTGGGATATTTAACTGTGCAGAGTTTTACTGTTACTGCTTTTATTACTTTTTCATAAGCCTTATTATTTTTTGTGCGCAAAACGGAATGCAGCCATCACAGCAGAAACTTCTTCAGTCACAATCTCTTCGTTGCATTCATATTCATGGCCACTTAGCTCAGCTGATAAATGTCATCGTGATGAGATCATCCTCTATTCAGGGCTTCACACTGTGCTGTGGCTGGAGTCTGTACTTCAGATCCCTGATGAGATTAGAAGAAAAAAAAAGAAAGAAAAATATAGATGAATTAGTGTAAATTAGTCATCTTAACATAAAACTTTGTCAAAGAATTAATAATTGTATGGAGAGTGAACCTACATTAGATCAAGTAGAGTGCTTTTTATTTCTATTAAAACAAATGTAACAGAGATATTAAATTTTTTAAATCACCAATATTGTCCCCATCATAACAAAACTATTTTTGACATATTACATCCAGACTTTGTTGTCTTTCTCATTAATAAATATACATTTAAAAGTAGTTGCAATTATAACATATGTATAATATTGACATCTGTGTTTTCACTTGTCACTTTTTGTTTTTTTAACTTACGAGGCATTTGTTTCATCATGTACAGCAACATGATTACGAAACCTCTCCTACTGTTTGGTGTTTGAATTGTTTCCATTTTCTCCTATTATACGTAATAAAGAAAACATTTTGGTCAAAATAGTTCTTTCTCTGTGAAATCATTTTCTTAGAACACACAATAACAGCAAAGATTATTGGATAAATAAAACTATGACATTTGATATATACTACCATATTGTCTCATCACAAGTTTGTCAGCATTTATTTGATCTTTTTATTTTCAAAATTGGTGAGAGACACAAACCAACATTTCAATATTGCTTTTGTTTGCATCTCTTTCTAAATGCTGGACATTTTCCTGTGGAAACTGGGGATATGGTCTTTTAAACCTTTTAAAAATAGGCTTTTGAGATATAACTGACATACAATAAGCTGCATACATTTACAGTGTAAAATTTTATAAGTTTTGACTTACAGCCATCACTGCAATCAAGAAAAAGAACATCTCCTCTTCAACTTCTGAAAGAATTTGTGTAGAATCCGCATTATTTTTTCCTTAAATATTTGGCAGAATTTACCAATGAGCCATCTAAGTCTGGAGATTACTTTGTGGAAAGGTTTTTAACTACAAAATCAATTTTTGAAAACTGTTATTAGGTTATTCAGGTTCTTTCTTTCTTTTTTTTTGAATGAATTGTGTTTGTGTCTTTTAAAAAATTTGTACATTTCATACAAGTTGTCAAATTTCTTGGCATATGGTACGGTTGTTCCCAGTATTCTCTCATTAACCTCTTAGTGCCTGCAGAATATGTAGTCATGTGACTCCTCTCATTTATGATATTGGTAATTTATGTCTTTTTTTCCATGCTCAGTCTAGTCAGAATTTTTTCCATTTTATTAATCATCTCCACGGACCAGTTTTTGGTTTCATTGATTTTCTCTATTAATTTTCTATTTCTTTAATTTCTGTTCTTAGCTTTATTATCAACTTTCTTCTGTTTAATTTTTTTTTAAGATTTTATTTATTTATTTGACAGAGAGAGACACAGTGAGAGAGGGAACACAAGCAGGGGGAGTGGGAGAGGGCGAAGCAGGCTTCCCGCTGAGCAGGGAGCCCGATGTGGGACTCGATCCCAGGACCCTGGGACCATGACCTGAGCAGAAGGCAGACACATAAGGACTGAGCCATCGAGGTGCCCCTCTTCTGTTTAATTTAGATTTAACTTTTGGTTTAATGTCAGGTATTGTATACTTTATCTTGTTGGATAATAGACATTTTTTAATCCTTACCAATGCTCCTGAGCTTTGTTTTGGACACGGGTTGCTTAGAAACAGTTTGATTCTGTCAAGCCTCACTTTTGAGCTGTGTTAGAATCAGAGAAGCCTTTAGTGGAGGACTAATTTCCCCCTACTGAGGCACCACATTCTGAGTACTCTACCCCAAATCCTATGAATTTCAGTTTTTCTGTTCTTTCTAGCAGGCAGGCCCAGGAACCTAAACTAGTCCCAGCGTTGTATTGTTTTCAAGGACTGTTCCCTCTAATCCTTTCAGGTTGTTTTTCTCAGGTAATTTCTTCACATAAATGTTTTGATCCACACTCAGCTGAATATTTACCGGGGTTCTTCTGTAGATCTTTGGATCTCTTGGTCTCTCTATCTCTCTCTTTCTCTGTGTCTCCTTCCCTAGCTCTCTCCTATTTGGTACTCTGCTCTCTCTGTGTCCTCAACTCAGGGGTTCTTGTATCCATTCTTGCTGAATTTTCAGAAGTAGTTTTGCTTGCTTTTCATTTACGATTAATCTCCTTATTTGTCTGTTTATTTTTGTGTAATGGATATTCTATCAGGAAAATTATCTATAGAAAAAACTGACAGCTCAGGATGACTACCTTCCTTTAAAGAAGATTTTATTGCTTCTGCTGGCTTCTGGGTTCACTGTTAATCTGCATAATTTGACACTGAGATTTGGGTTTGAAGTTTTCTGGTCTGCACAGAGGACCTGACTGTAGTCTGGGCAAAAACTTCTTTCCTGGGTTCCTTCTTTCCTCTTAATCCTGGATGGTTCTTTGGATCCCAACCCAAAACAGTCTGTGATGTTTAGCCGGAGTACACACTTCACAAGTCCTGGAGACAGATATCTGTCACCCAAGACCTGTAATGATGTTAAAAATGCATAAAATAAAAAATAGTTCAGCTTTTGGTGATGACCAGTTTATGATTGGATAATCTCCCCTGGCAAAATGCTCCACATTGCCCTGTTAAAAATCTCTGGGTCCCATCCTTTCCCGTGGCATTTTAATTCCTTACCGCCCACCTACTTGATACATTTGGGAAGATGATTTTTATATTTCATCTGTCTTTTTTTAGTTATGTTTATCAGAAAAGTTTTTCTGAAATATTTAGTCCACTGACAATACCTTTCCCTTTAAATGTTAATAAACAGTGTGTTGCTGCTGTACAGTCACTGTCCTAAATGTTAAAAGCAGTATTACTTTAGATCTTTTAAATTCTCATAACACTAAATACAGCAATTAAAAGTATCTCCAGCTATGACCAAATGTCCCCTGGGGAGCAAAACTGCTGCGGGTGGAGAGCCATTGTTTACCAAACCCCGGATGAGAGCTTGCAGGCCCCACCTGTCCATGCGGCACCAACATGCTGCGCGGTCGGCGGGGTGCGCTCTGCCCCAGCCTCGGGCCTCACACTGGTTTCTACAAACCCTGAACGTCTCACTGCTTGTTCTTCCCTCACAGACACAAGGCTCCAATTAAACAAAATCGTTTTTTTCTCCTCTGTACCTCCCCTTTTCATGGGGAAGACCTTCTGTTCCTTTTTTTCAGCGTGTACTCCTTTCTCTTCCGAATACCTGTCCTGTCCAGTTTAAATGTCGTTCCTTTTCTGGAGCCTTTCTTTATCTTCTCTTGTGCATTTCTCACCACTCTGAATGTGGTTTCTCCCCTGCAGGTAGGATTGATCAGAGGATACATCACGAAAAATATGAGGAAAGAATGTGTGTCTTATCCATCTATTGTCTTCTAAAAACAAAGGACACTTCCCAGCCCCTGGTAGGTGCTAAGTAAATGTTCGTTGAACGAGTAAGTCACTATTTTGTAAGAGGGGGTAGTGACTGTCTTTCATGCACTAATTCTTGAAAAAACTATTTCCTTATCTTCTGTTTGAAATCATCATAAATTTATCACCAAAAGATTTAACTAAATGATACCCTTCCTGAATTCCTGCTTCCTTGAACGTATGAATTCTTGGAACGTTATGTCCCATGCATGGACTAATACTAGGTAACATTTTGCTTCCATTTATTTGTCTACTAATAAGCTGCTTTCTTCACTGTTGATTTTTAAAAAAATAACTTAAGGGCTTTGACTGTATGCAAACAATTTGATTTTGTCTATTCATGTCAACACTTTCATTAATTTTAGAATCCATAAGAAGAGAATTCTATAACTAATTGAAATTAAACTGCAAAGAAATAAACTTAACTTTTGTTCAGCTTTCCTTATGGTTCAATTGTTCCTTATGTATAATTTTATTAACCCAGAGTAAAATCAGGTTATAGCAACATTTCCCAAAGAATGGTCTACCAATGCTTTTAGGTGACCCATGAAAATAAAAAGTGGATGGTTCTATAAACACTGGAAACTTTATGGTGTATCTTGCTCTGGGGAATTCATAATTCACAGTAACAAATTAAAAGTAGTAAGAAATCCTACAACAAAAATCAATCAGTCATTGGTTCAACTTCATTTAACCTATTGTTTCTGAACAGTAGACCTTAGTGGTTAAGCACTGAGGCCCTGGTGCTAGATGGCCCAGCCTCAGATGCCAACTCTACCACTTTCTAACTGTGCAAACTTGGATGAGTGTCCCAATTCTGTGCTGGGAATAAGGAGGTAATGATGGAACTGTAGAGTGCTGTAACGATTAAATAATACCTGTGAAGTACATGTAAGTCTTGAATGACAAGGGCTTGAACTACAGGCGTCCACTTATACATGGGTTTTTTTTTACAGTACGGTCCTGTGAATGTAATGTCTCTTCCTTATGATTTTCTTAATGACATTTTCTTTTCTTTAGCATACTTTATTGTAAGAATACAGTACATAGTACATATACAAAATAAGTGTTAATCAGTTATTTTATGCTATTGGTAAGGCTTCTAGTCAACAGCAGTTAAGTTTTTGGGGAGTCAAAGTTATATGGATTTTTGATTGCATGGGTTGGGGTGGGGGTGGGAACAATGCCCACATTGTTCAAGAGTCAACTGTGACTTAAAATATTGCCTGGATGATTGAAAACTCTCAATATATATTTACTATTATTTTCATTTAATTAATTATTAATCATTATAATTTATTACTAATTATAACAAATAATTATATTATTATAATTATTAGGAAATATATATCAGTCTAATTGATATGGTTAATATATTTAATAATAAGTTATCAACAATTATTTATTATTAATATTATTATTATCATATAGATCCTGACCACAGAACTTATTTTAGAGTAAAAATTCCTGGGATCACTATGAGATTTGTTAGGGATTTGGGGGAACTGCTGCAGAGATTTTTGATATGGTAGCCTTTCTAGGGAAGTCTGCCCGGATGGATTAGTTTTTAGCTCTGAGCCCTTACCTGTAGAGGGGCTAGCTAATCTAAGTAGGAAACAGCCAGTGAATGCCTGTGTATGATTGGATCCAAATTGTAAACCTTGGATGGAGGCGTTTTCTTTTCCCCCCAGGCATACTGAGGTGCTCTACAATCCTATCTGCCCAGAGAGAAGAACGAAGCACGAAGCCAAGAGAAAGAAAAGGACCTCCCCTCCCCCTCACATACACCCCAGACATACACACATACAGACGAGCATACAGAAACACAGACGCCCCTTCAGGACACATATGCAGGAGGCCATACTCACCCAAGACATACTCACCCGCGGGGCACCGTTGGAAGTTCCCGCGGGCTTTCCCTGTCCTGGTCCCGCTCTCGAGATGCTTGGCACTGTGCGTTCGCTAAACCACACTTCAGAAAACTTTCATTAGGTTTCTTTTGGCTTACTTTAGCTCCTGTTGATTTATCTTATTAGCATTTTCTCCAGAAATACCTAAATTTTAATTAAAACACCTCAGATTTTATTGCAACAAAAAAAACCTTGGTAAAATCTCAAGTTCTCATATTTCAAAAGTATCGATCAATAAATCAATACAATCTTGGGATTTATTTTAACTCTATTTGACAAATAGCTAGTAGCTTAAAAAAATACACCCTTTATTTAGAGCCTAAGAAACATGATACACATTTACATCATGTTTAAAAGTTGGAAGTCAGAAAATAGCTTTAATAATAAAACTCAGGATAGGGTCAACAGAGATTATTAATGTGCTAGCTTAATCTACTTTAATGAAATGGTGAATTTTGTATTTTGCATTTAAATTTATTTAATAAATAGGTAATAATATGGCTGGCTCATAAGGAACTGGTTAGAAAATTTTAACTGAGGGCGCCTGGGTGGCTCAGTTGGTTAAGCGACTGCCTTCGGCTCAGGTCATGATCCTGGAGTCCCAGGATCGAGTCCTGCATCAGGGCTCCCTGCTCGGTGGAGAGCCTGCTTCTCCCTCTCCCTCTGCCTGCCTCTCTGCCTACTTGTGCTCTCTCTCTATCTCTGTCAAATAAATAAATAAAATCTTTAAAAAAAAAAAAAAAGAAAATTTTAACTGAAACAAATGAAATATTAGGACTCTAGGCAAATTTTGTGAATTAAGGAAGTAAATTCTTAATTAATATAATAATAAATTATTGTGAATCAGTATAATAATTAATATAATAATTAATTATTGTGAATTATTTCCAAACTGCAAATAATTTTGCCATTAATTTATAGAGGCTATAAGGAGAGTATCCATTATGAAATCATCTAGTATATAGGAATCTACAGCTGATTAATTGCAAAAGTTTTCTGAAGAATCCAGGTGAAATAAATACTCTAACATAAAATTGGTGGCTACTGTTACATTTGAGATAGAATAAAGATTTCTGTCTGCATATTTCACATTATTAAGTTACTATTGAGGGTTTAATGTACTAAAACTGGGGAATTTTAAACTTCAGACTTATTGAAAATTATATTATTGTGGTTTCATTCACCGGAAATTCTAAACATTGATTCTACAGTTTTCAAAACACTGGTTAAGAGGTATATTGGCATTTTTATTTCTAGATCTGATTGAAGATATGATCTAATGATTGACCATTTTAGAAAATAGATTTGGAGAGCCGCTTTTTAAACTGTAAAGCTTTTTAGGATTTAAAAATGGAAATGCAATTCTTAAAGGCTGCATTAAGAAATTAACACTATCCTGTACACATATACATGTAGACCTAGAGATAGAAAAGACAGTTGAATGATTTTACATTAAAATTATTATATTGATGCTGTTTACTTTTTCCTGCTCCTGAAATGAGGAAAACAATTATTTTTTGTATTATTTCCTTGCTTAGTTTGAAGACAAAGATTTAAAAAAAATAGATCTCCTAAAGTATATTTTAATGCAGAGAATAAAAATTGTATGTCAAATTTATAATAGAAAAATTAGGTAAATATTGTAGATTATTTTGCTTTTGATAAACACTTTTCTGTATATCTCTTACATGGCTATTTGGGTAAAAATGTAACTCCAACAGAGTTAATTCCTCTCTAGGAATAAACAGTTAAAAGCTGTTTCTTTGAGAAAGGGCTCATCTGAAGAGAGTTGATGACAATGTAGTTCTCAAAATCACACCAGTGTTTGTCTATAGCTTTGCTGGAATGAATGTTTGCCCTAGGAGTGTCTTTATAAGCCAAAAAAATTTCAATTACTTGACTAGATTGATAAACTAGGAGATTTTTGGAAATTTAGAGTTCCTGGCTTTCTTTTCTTATATAGGAGCATCTAGAGCATCATTTAGATAAGCTCAGAGACTTAACAAAATTGATCAGGTTTCTTAAGGAGCTGCCAAAGACGCTATGGGGGTCTCACCTCTGGTATCCATTCTGCTCACTGAGCTTCTGAGTTCTTCCTTTGGTCCAGTCTTCTCCTGAGTCCCTGACGTCATGTCGCTCCTGGTCTCCGTAGAATACAAGTCTGATCTTTACAAACCTTCTCTCAAATGAAGAGGACCCCAGCCACCCCTCCTTCACTCTCGTCTTCCGGACATCTGCTCCTGCCTTCTGTGCCATGTTCTGCCTCCCTGTTTGGGCTCCCTTTGACATATAGAGATGTATTTACTCCTTCCTCTGCCCTCTTTTAATCATTTCCCTGGTCCTCAACTATCATTTCTTGTCTATTGCCCCAACCTGTGGAAATCACATAATGCTTTAGGTCCTGGAATGAACGTTCTTTTATCACCTAAAACTTGCATCTGCCTCTCTATTACCTGCCCTGCTTCCGTTGGCAGAACTGTTTCGAGGTCTCGGTTTCTGTTGTTTGCTCTGTCTCACTGTGGTGAATAAGATCATATCTGAAAGGCATTTAAGGCTGCAGATTATTAGGGTGAGGGGCAGAAAAGGCACAAGATCAAGAATTTTGCTTAATTGAACTCACTATTGTCAACGTGCTTTGTACCACAGTCAGGATTAGTGTTTTTCTTTTTCATCATCCACAAATCTGAAGATATAAGGTGATCTTTCAGTTTTCTTGGCCATTGCATATAACTTACAAGGGAAATAGTTTTATTAGGTAATCTGATAAGGGAATTCAATGGACAGAGGTGTCTTGGCAAATATCTAATGAAACTGTTAAGAGTTTTAGTTAGTTCTAATTAGAGCACCTAGACTAAAAATCCTGAAGGAGATCAGAAACTCTGACGGTGCGGCTGACTGGGTACCCTCTAGAGAGGACTTTTGATTTCCAAGATGGGCGTGGAAGGTGAATATGGAGTCACCCAGTAGCTGGGATGCAGACCAGACAAAGGTGCACCACAATCCCACAGCAAAGGCAGGTATCGAGAAGGACCCACAGACTCAAGTGTCTGGTGATATTGATCACAGGTTGCATTAGAGCAAAAAGTAGCTGGCCCTAGAGCAACATTTTTCAGAGTGTTACTTTGACCACTACTTTTACGTGATCCAAATTAGCATTATGGAAAAACAGCGTTTCTATGATGAAATATAGTTAAGAACTGCTGAGTTAATTTTTTTAAAATTTTTTTATTGTTGTTAATCACCATATATTACATCATTAGTTTTTGATGTAGTGTTCCATGATTCATTGTTTGTTCATAACACCCAGTGCTCCATGCAGAATGTGCCCTCTTTAGTACCCATCACCAGGCTAACCCATCCCCCTACCCTCCTCCCCTCTAGAACCCTCAGTTTGTTTTTCAGAGTCCATCATCTCTCATGGTTCATCTCCCCCTCTGACTTACTCCCCTTCATTCTTCCTCTCCTGCTATCTTCTTAAATTTTAAGAGTAAACAAAGTCCTTTTTTGAAGGACATCCTGGTCACTTTAATATATGAAAGTGCTTTGTGAATCTTCAAAAGATGAATATTTTGTGAAGCATTTTTTCAAATGTTTCTGATCATTTATCCAAAATTTATTCAATAAAAACCACAAAGAAGGAAGGTTTGACACTAGTCTAATTTGGGACATAGATTTAAATTTAACCTATTTGATGCAGTGTTCAGATGCAGAATGATCATTGGCAAACATATCATTTACTGAAATAAATAACATATGTTGACAAATTTAATGAGTGGCCAAATGGTCATGCAAATGTTTTCTTGTGCTTCTAAGCGCATAAAATCTAAAAATAGTATTTTCTACTTGAAGCGATTACAATTTGCCTAATTAAAACCTGAGTTTTAGGTCTAGCTATTGATTTGGGGCTGAATATTTTACATTCTGGCAGTATCTGGCAACACTAGAGGGATGCTTAACCTTGAAAAATAATGTCTTTGTTCTTTTTCACTGAATTGTGTTTTGTAGGGATTCATGGCCCTGCCAGTTTCTGGGAATTGGGCTTATTTCCTTGTTGACTTATGGCAACATACCCATTGTTAAAGGTATTTAAAAACAATTTAGAAGTCCTCTTAAAGTGTAAGATGAAGAGGAAAGAAAAGACTAGAAGAGCAAAACTGAATTTCCTATCCAGAAAGAAATTTTCAGTTTCCCTCAAGCCGGTTCTATGCTCAGGGAAGCTTGTCAGCCTGCTTATATGATACATTCTGAGTTACAGCTATCACCAGTTTACTTCAGATATGGTAATTCCCAAAGCAGAGTCTGCTCTACAAGGAACTTTTGGTGTTTCAGAGTACCTGGCTACTGAGAGTAGGTTATCAAACGTTCAGTTTTCTTCCTGTCTCTAGCATACATCCAGTCATATTTTCTGACTTTTCTCTGCGATGAAAACCACTTTCTCTGCCTACCCAACAACAGAGCAGTAATTTGGAGATAGAAGACTTTAACAAAAACAATATATTTTTAGGACAATACAGTTTAATAGAGACTGGAGGGACTGAAGAAAAGATGTTTAGGAAAAAGTTTGTGTTGCTTGTAAATGATAGCTAAGAGTTACCGAGTACTTACTTTGTCAGATACTGTTGTATGTCTTTTATATATATTAACTCATTTAATCGTCAGAGATCCTATAAGTAAAGTGTTATTATGCTTGTCTTCCATGAGAGAAAACAGAGGTGAAAAGAAATAAATGACCTTCCCAAAGCCACGCAGCTGGTAGTGAGAGAGCAGAGCTGAATGTTGGTGTCTTGTTCCAGAACCCAGATACTTCAAGCCACCACATCACATGGCCTCGTTTCAGTTAAAGAGAGATCCTATTGATTACAACACATTGCAGTTGAGCATGAGGATGGGTAAGATGTTATGATGCTTGTTTTCATTTTTTCATGATTTAGAGTTTTGGAAAGGTGCATTGTGGCTTCGCTCACACTGTATATCTGCTTGTAAATTTTCATATATCACACTGCAGTATAAATCATTTCAAATCAACCAGCCTAGTCTGTATTTGTCAGTTTAAGTGTCAAGCATTCCATATTCTTTTCTTTTTCTGACCTTTTTTTTTCAACATTCTAATGCTTTATCTAATATTATTCTTCATAGACATACCACTAAAATTAGCCATATTTATTTGATTTATCCTGCCTCCAAGACTTTGTTCATATTTCCATTGTAAATTCTATCCACACATCCTTTCAGATTGTCTAATTGAATTCTTTCTTCAAGGACTATTTCACAACTCGCTTCTTCCATGAGAATGCTGATGTTCTTACCTGCTGTCTTGACTTTGAAACTTCTGAAATAGATTTTAAATATGGAATATATTTTGCATCACAGTGGATGTGACCCTTGAGTGTAATCTTCAGGATGCTGAGGGTTTGCTGGGCAGAAAAAAGTCCTGGGCTCTGGATTGTGTGGGAAATACCACAGAGAGCAAACATGACTAGAGCATCACAAGGGAAAAGCTTAGAAAAATTGGTAGAAGCCAAATATCAAAGAAGTATATGCAACTTGCTACCAATTGAGGAATATATCTTGAAAACAATGCTTAACCAAGGAATGATCCTAACAAGTGCATGACTTTTTGAAAAAATTATTGGCTCATCAACACTATAGCTGAATTCTGTCTTCCTATCACCTTTTCTTTGTTTTTCTCACTGGTGGTAATGTAGAGAGATGATTTTCAAGCCTTTAAGAAATTATCGCTTTAGGGCACCTGGGTGGCTCAGTTGTTAAGTGTCTGCCTTTGGCTCAGGTCATGATCCCAGGGTCCTAGGATCGAGTCCCACATCGGGTTCCCTGCTAGGCGGGAAGCCTGCTTCTCCCTCTCCCGCTCCCCCTGCTTGTGCTCCTTCTCTCGCTGTGTCTCTCTCTGTCAAATAAATGAATAAAATCTTAAAAAAAAAGAAAAAAAAAGAAATTATCGCTTTAGTCCATGTAGGAAATGTTAAGGACCCCAATAACTGGATGGGGCAAGAACAGTGGTCTAGAAGAAAGGAGATATACATAAGAGATAGTTCATGGTCAAGTAAATGTGGGGGAAAGGAAAGAAAAAGAATCATGAATGATTTCTCAATTTTTGTCTTGGGCAACATAATTTGTAATAATGCCATTAAGTGCATGAAAGATTAGAGGGGAAGTGGGTGTTAAAATCCTTTCCTCGTGGGCTATCCAAGGCAGTGGGTCTCTAGGAAGTGAGGTGACAACAGACAATTGGAAGTTAGAGGCATATGGCTGAAAAGAGAAGTTCAAAATGGATATATACACTTGGGACTTTAGGCTACTGGTAATTGTTGATTCCATATACTTGAGTAAAAACAATCAGGGGAGTATCCAGAGTAATAGAGAACTGAGGTTGCGTGGTGAAGCATCTTTCAAGCCAGGATCAAGGCAAAATCAAGAGTTGGATAGATTCTCCTATTCTCCACACATAAGCCCAAACCATTAATGGATCTAATTTTAGCCCCAAGTCCATTAACAATGCAAAATTAAGGAAACAAACTAGTGTAGAAGAGTTTACATATGTACACTGACTGCCATTTTTTGATTTAGTATTTGTAATAAATGTATAATCTGTAAAATATATTTGTTTTTAAATTTTAACTCAATATATACAGGGAATCCTGATTTGCATGTAAATCAAAATGAATCTTCTCAAGTGAATGATTTTGAATGTAAGTATTATAAATAACCAGCACTATTGCACATTTAATTGAATTCTTTTATTTTAAATATTCACAGTACAGGAATTCATTAAGCCTGAATAGAACATCATTATTTACACATCCAAGGAATAACTCCAGTGGTAAATCAGTGAAGTACTTACGTTGAATATAGGAAATATGATTGAGGAAAGAGATTTCTTCTTACACATACAGGCTCAAACCCTTTATACATTTATTTCTGCCTTGGGATCTTAGCACAAACTGCTGAAGTCACTATTAATTGCTGAACAAAATTTCAAAAGAGTGTAACTATAGCAAACACACCATATATTTATAAACCCAGAAAGACATCAATGGGCCAGAAATCCACATTACAATGACATTTTTAAGGGAAGGAAATTTCAAATGACATCTCCAGTTTAATTTGTGGAAACCACAAGTTCTTCAAATAGCTGAATATACAGATTTCCTATGGCACTTTGCCTTGCATGGCTTATTAAAATATTTGCTTAGCTGCCATAACATGTTATTTACAAGATGAATTGATGAAGGGAACAATATGGTAGCAAACTAAGAGCTCAGATCAATTGTTTGTTGAATGCCATACACATACAACATCCTGGTCAGTGAAGTTGGCCTCCACACTGCCGGGACTGGCTACTCAGCATTTGGATTAATGCTTTACTCCAGGATGTAGCAAGACTCAGTTGCATGATTTTCACTTGGAATAGTAGACTCAACTTTTCTTACTGTTTTCTTTACTAACTTCACTGAAGCAGTTAAAATTGAACTTGAATGAACCAAACGTCTGTAAATAAATAAATAAATAAATGTATAAATAGGATCTCTACTGTTTTAACAACATAGCAATAAAATTACCTTCCAACAGTATAAATGCTTATAAATGCTTATACTGATGTTTTAAGTCACCAAGTGCTATGTTCTAGCCTTACTATATTATGATGAATGTCTAATTTCATTTGGGAAGTGGTCATTAGTCCACATATGTTATCTGTTTGGAATTAAGCCCTTTCAAAAGCACAAGTATATTTTCTGAAAAAGAACACAAAACAAAAATAAAAACATAAACAAAAACTTCACTGAATGGAGTAATTTCTGTTCCCAAAGAGTACTACAAATCATCAGCATGGTGTAGAAACTTGGTCTTTGCAGCCAAAAGTCCTATTTTCTATACAATATTTTTTTTTTCCTAATCACCCGAGTTACCAAGAAAAATTATTTTCCCCCTTCCTCTACCGAGTATACTGATCGGCTGTTCACACTGCCTAGATGTTCTACATTATTGCCCAATTTAGTGTTGTACAGACTGGGCCTCAAGTGTTTTCCACTCCCACACACCTCACCCCCCTACCCCTGGCAGTAGTACTGATTTTGGCAGTGTTAAAAAAAAAAAAAAAAAGACATACTCTTCTCGATTGTAGAAAAAGCTACCAGAATATTTTGTTCATAGTATGGAACTGATTAAGATGATATTTTTCATATCTTCATGCTTTCATAATAATAAATTGCTATGCAGTAAATTGTATTATTTGCCAACAAATGATTTTATTTTTTGTATTTTATTGCCAACAAGAGACTCCAAGAACAAAATTGGGGGTGGGAGGGAATTTTACCACATTATGCTGCCAAGTTAGAAAAAAGCAAAGCAGCATTTTCTACTGGCTCATTAGCACTAAGAATAACACTTTCACTTTACTCAAGTTTAAAAAGAATTTCTGAAAGGACGCAAATCATGCACAAGGACTGAGACGAAGACTATATATGAGTTGGCAGTGTAAATGCCCCCCTAAAGTTGCATGATTCACCAATGGCATGCATTTTTTTTCACCTAATATAACACAACCTTAATATCTTCATATAATTTCTAACACATTTTATTTCAAACATGCACTGGCTACTAAAATAAGATTTTAAAGAAAAGCTGATGTTTGATATAAAATAATCATGTCTTTTCAAGTGTGGAAAAATACTCTACAAAAAAATAAGTAGAAAAGTGGTTTCTGATCAATGTGTGATTTTATCTATAAAAATCCAGATGACTAATTAGTGTGCTTACAACAACCCTATGGGGTCTGCATTGCAATTATACACATACAGAAGGTTAATAGCATTAAACAACCATTAGCACAATGCAATTAAATCCTTATCAGAAATAACATGAACTATAAACTGTACATTTGGCATTTAGGCTTCAGAGTATTTTTAAGAGTCTGCTTAAATATGACAGTACAATAGTGCAAAATCACATTACATTAATAAAACATACAATTATCACCCAAATAGTTTATGGATTACTGACCCTTACAATTCACATATTGGCTAGAATTGGCACATTTTGTTTCACCATGATAGTTTTGACCTTCTTTACTTGAGTGTACATTGTTTTATTCAAAGTTACACTTGAACTACATAGAAAAAATGTAGGCTTAATGTGTGTCTGTGTGTGTGTTCTTGAGGAAATGAGACGAGAGAAAACATGTAAACTCCACTGCAGCTTTCTTCTTTAGTAACTGTTTAATTAGAACTCCTAAGGAAATTGCCTGGTAACTATTTTCTCTTCTTTCTTATGGCTCCCAGAGCAGTGACATGGCCACATGGAAGAGAGCAAGAAGGAAAGAAGGGAAATTCTAGAAGAGTATATGGCAACCTGTGCTCTGTGCCAGGCTAACTAAACCAGAATGTCTAATCAAGAAATCAAGATTTAATAAGAGCTTCTCAGGTGACTCTAATGTAAAGTCCACCACACTGTTGATTGATGAGAAGTCAGTGAACCAAAAAAGCTATCGAATCATGCAGTAGATTGTACCACCTGGAATTTGGGTTCTAATCCTTAGTTTGCTACTCTTTTCCTCCTTTCTGCAGCTTTGTGAGCTGGAATCTACATTGAGACTTGTTAGCTCTTTACTTTTTCCCTTTAAAAACCTCCTTATACACACAGGTTATTTCAGATTCAGAATAAACTACATTATTCCAATGAAGATGATTAATCTCAATAATTTCACTCAGATACTTCTGACCAGTTGCATTTTCTCCAGCAAACATTCCTTTTTTACCTTCATCTTATGTATGATTTATGAAAATGGTATTTTTATATTGTCACAATTACTCCACTAACCCTAACTCCTACTAAATCCAACCTTAAGTTAAAAAAAAAAAAGAAAAGAGAAAAGAGGGGAAAAGGTGCACATGAATAAATACTTTGCTTTTGAAGGCTGCCATCATGCTGATAGCTCTAGAGATTTAAATTTTTTATTTAAGAGTAAAAAAAGATATCATTATTTTCACCATGTTTTTCTATCTCCATTTCCAACGCTACATCCCCCAGTCCAAGAGACCTCATTGATTCAAATGTAAAGCATCTACAAGCTAAATGATTTCTTTTTTCTTGTCAGTAAACTCCTCGTCTCAAGTACAATAGTCTTTGTCCTCTGATTCATTATTTTTAAATAATATGTAAAATATTTGAGATAGGCCATCTATTATGTAAAAAGGAGACTGCTCCTACTTTTATATAGAACCAGACATTATTCGTTGGTTCAAGACTCTTAAAGAAGAAAACCAGTGTGTGGCAAGCCTGGGTCTCACTGTAGTTCCTGGAGACACATATCCCTTCCTAGATGACCGTGAGCTCTCTTGTGGCAATCTGGCCTTGGACAAGGATGGCATCCTCAGGATTGTTTCATCTGAGGGACTGAAGGTGGCTAATGAGGCCAATCCGAGATGGGGAATGCACTCTTGTAACTCTGGCACATATTTCTTGCATAATGACTAGTACCGGGTTGTTAATTTAGTCTGGGTACTGTGTCTGTGAGCCTGCTTTTCTAACTCCTGCACCTTCATTAATCAAAATGTGCAGTAAGAGTCACCAGAGTTAACATACCTCTAAAAAAATCACTCTTAGAATTTTTCAGACAAAATTTATATTTGTTTTTCATAGCGAGATTCCAGCAAGCTTTAATTTAACACACTTTATGTATACAACTAATTCAAAAATTTGGTTGCCAGATAATTCATAAAAATAATTTAATTTTTGAAGTTTTCTAATGTTGTATCTGCAATAAACATTTCTAATGTTCTTTAAAGTGAGACAATTGGGAACTGCTTAAAAATACTATTTTGGATATTATTCATTTTTGACACATAAATGTAGAAAATTTCTTTAAGTTTACTTTTTTTGCTTAATTAAAGTACAATTTAGAAATTGTGCAAATGAACAGTTGAGATTATTTGTGTCAAAATTTTATTTATTATGCAATTAGCAATTAGAGCAGTCTTAATCACAGTCTGGCTAGGAATTCTTTTATTTCTGCACCACTAAACAAATACATTCTTGGTTATTGAATTTATACTCTAACATTTTTAAAAAGACTTTAGAATTTTTTTAACTTTGGGAAAAGTGGATGAAGGCTTGATTCTGTTTCTTAACTTGGGTCATTAGCTGCCTCTGCAGCTGAGCTGACATGCTGGGTTAAGTCAGATTGTTGAATATTTCGGGGCCCCTGTCCTTACCAGAAAATCACCTCTGAGAATCTTCCGCTATTCCATCCTGTGACATAAGCTATGCCAACTAATAATAAGCTAAATTGACTGCTAATTTACTGATTGCTCATAACAGTGAGGGGAAATTAGGCCTGCTTGGGTTCCAATTATTTTAAGAAATAGTGTCTGTGTTTAGTAATGCAAATAATGCCTATATGCTCCCACAGCCAGCCGCCCACACCCCTTCCATTACTGAGAAATTGTAGAAGATGTGAATGCATGTTTCCACACTATAGATATTTGTTGCTCTTCTCCTGAAGATTATTCCTTTGGCTTATTTAAATTTGCAATGATTCTTTTTTATTTTTTTAAAGATTTCATTTATTTATATATTTGAGAGAGAGCAAACACAAGCAGGGGGAGAGGCAGAGGGAGAGGGAGAAACAGACTCCCCACTGAGCAGGGAGCCTGGTGAGGGACTTGATCCAGGACCCCAGGATCATGACCTGAGCTGAAGGCAGACGCCTAACCGACTGAGCCACCCAGGTACCCCTTAAGTTTGCAATGATTCTTATAAGCTGTCTGCTTAACATTTTCAGTTTTAGAACTGAAATTGTGGAAATAGTTTTGAATTCCTCACAGTGATATTTTGTTATAATAAATGATTCTAATTGAACACAGTGTCTATTCACTTAAGTGTTATTTCATTTGTTCTCACACACACAAAAAAACACACATCAGGAATCTGCTACCTCCACTTTACAGAAGCAAAATCTGAGGCTAAGATGTGTCAAGTAGCTTGTCTACAGTTAGGGAGCAGCAGAGCTGAGATTGAGTTGTAAATCCGTAGTCACCAAAACTCCAGGTACTGCAGCTAGCTCATTGCTATATACCAACTGCAAATTACTTTTCCACCCATCAAACAAGGGCTTTGGGACATTGGAAAGAGGTTCTGTTAAACATACGGTGGATTAGTGGTTCACAGAAGCATAAAATTTTATGGCTGTAAAGGATCTTAGTAAGTGAATAGTCCAGTTTTCATTTTGCAAAATACAAACATGCATTTAGAACCTAAAAAAGAAAATGAGAGATATTTTTTCAAGGTATATAAACTTTTCTTTTCCTAATAATTCTTTCAAGGTCGCAAATTGAGCAGGTCTTTTGTGTAGACTGGTGGTTCCCAGAGATGGCCCTACATTAGGATCATCTAAAGTGTCTTTACAATTGTTGGTCTCTGGGTCCCATTTCAAACCAATAAGATCAGATCGCTGGAGATGGGGTTTGGGCATCCACAATTTAAAATCTTCTCCAGGTGATCCATATGTGCATCTAGGCCTGAGAAATACTGCTCTAAACCACTCACAACTTAAAAGAAGATTTGGAGACTGTAGATAATCTGCCCCAAATCAAGGGATTAGTTAGCCAGTAAGTACCAAGCTCATGCATGAAATAATTAGGCATATAGAATATCTTGGTTCTTAAAGGAGAGAAACACTTTACTGACATATCCAGGACAATTCCAAGTGAATTAAAGACATTAGCTTGTGTCAGTTGAACAACAGAATACACTCCATTTTATAGGTGGCTATGACATAGACCTCAAACCTGACAACACATCAGAACTATCTGGGGAGATTTTTTTAAAATACAGATTCCAGCTCCCATCTCAGACCCAGAGAATCAGAAATTGTATATTATTAATACTTTCTCAAATGATTCTTATGCAGCTGACCCAGGAAGTTCCAAAGACGTGTATGTGTTTGAGAACCCCTGGCTTAGTCAGGATGGTTTATAAATTATAGCGTGAAGCAGACTAACTTAGGAAATGTATTAAAAGCATGTTTTTTTTTGGACTTGTTTGAAGAGAATTGCCTGAGCAGGGTCAAGGGATCAGTATTGTTCATAAATACCTCTGGTGATTCCAGGTCTGGTGACCCAGGAACCAGGCTGAAATTTTCAGTTACACTGACAAAGACAGCTGACGTTGGAGAGATTTTTTTTTAATTCTTTACAATATTTTCAAAGTAGATCAAAGGAAAAATATATAGTAACTATGAATTAAGAATAACTAAATTTTTTTGGATATATTCAATCTGGCTTACTCAAATTAGGCTCCCTGTCTCCTTGTCATCTGGGAATTTGCCCTGTGCCCACTGCCTCTGAAATTTTTGCATTGATAAAAAGTTGTAAAATATTGTAATAAGAATGTGGATGATATAGAAAAATTTTTAGTATCTTAAAATAATGCTCATTATGGTTGGTTTTCTGTAGGCAATTAAGGTCTCAGTGAATCGTGAGTACATGAATTATAAAAGATGAGGTAGAGAATGAGGGGAAGGAGTTAAAGGAAGAAGTTCAGTTAATTGAGAACTTGTATTCCAAGCACTGGATTAGGTTCTTTCCACATATTAACTTAAATAATCAGTTTTACACCTTAAGTATCTATTCAGAGAAATAAGAGGGAAATCTGTTTGAAATATTTACCTCCAAAAAATGATATGGTTGTTGGAATTTCATTTGCAAATACACGCATACGGTCAATTTAGATCGTTGTTGGAATTTCATTTGCAAATACATGCATATGGTCAGTTTAGATCATAACAGTGTCAGAAGGAGCCTTACAAACAACAAGGTCCAGGGAGGTTAGCTGAATTTCTCAAAATGAGTTTGTTGAACCTATAACCCAGCCTAGCTTTGTCTGGTTTAGCAGGCTCTCTCTGATTTTTGAGAGCTCTATATAATGCTAATGAATATGGATGCATTCAATATGAATTACTGAGAGGGAGAACACTTTGGAT
This sequence comes from Eumetopias jubatus, assembly GCF_037043125.1. Taxonomy (NCBI): domain Eukaryota; kingdom Metazoa; phylum Chordata; class Mammalia; order Carnivora; family Otariidae; genus Eumetopias; species Eumetopias jubatus. Next base: position 63,653,112 of record NW_028274812.1, read on the forward strand.
CATAGTTGAGCTTACCCATTTGCAAAATGCTACAAAATCTTTAGATGAGAGACATCCAGAAAAAAATATCATCTTAATTGACTGATGTTTGTAGTACAAAGGAGTGCAGTTAGGGAGGAAAGAAACTGCATCTCTCTCCGTGCATAGTTTGGTAATAAATATGTGCCCTTCACAGTGCTTGCACTTTATATTCTCCTCAAATATTAATTGGCTTTCCTATTAGAAACAGTTGGTGTTCATATTTGAATAGAATGTTAACATGTTCCAAATCCTTTAAATCTTTCTTGAAATGTTACTTCTTTTGGGGTGTTAGGATGCAGAAAGAGTGGAAGGACATTAAGCCTTCCTTTGCATCCAATCAGTAAACTGATCAAGGAAATAAATATAAAATATAATCTCTAATTGGTACCAATAAGCTGGAACTGTTATCACACTTAAATAAAATTCTGCATGACCTCCAGTGCAATTCATTGAACAAATATTTGTTGCAATCCTTCTCTGTGATAGGCACTGTGCTTATCTTTTAGATCCTGAAGTTTTTATATTTAATAATTTGTTTGTAATTAATTCATTAAGAAGTTCCCTTAAATGAGATCAGCGTTCAAGGGAACTCAAAGATCTGGTTAAACACAAGGTTATAATGTAAGGACCTAAACCTTGTTTTGGTAGCATTACTTCATTCAAAGACATTTTTTAGACAAAGGCAAAGGCATTACCTTAAGGCTCATGGAATCTAGTTTGAAAATAGGCAATCAAAAAGATATCAATTATATAATTTCCTATTCTTACCATATTTAACCTCCAATTGGAGGCAAGAATTTAAAGCCTCAGCAAATAATTCTTGAATATTCTGTCACTTTATGCCTCAAGTGCTCTGAGCTTTCTAAGCCCTCACAACAGAAAACATATCTGCATGTTCTAGGATTATCAAGACTCATGTAGTAAATGTAAAATTTTAAGCTGATATTGGTTCCCCACTAAGATAATATTTTTCTAGTCTCCATATTATAAAATTTATGGCTGTCATGTAATATGACTGTCAATGTCTTTTTTAAAGAATTTATAATACTGCTGGATATGGAGAATTCAGTATATATTCTTACTAAGAGGACCTATAATAATTAATATTTAAATGTTCAGACCATTGAAGTTAATAGGTTTTTTTTTAATATTTTGGAATAAAACTTTTTAAATGGCCTCTTCTGTTTTATCCCCTGGCATCATTTTTTGTTTTTATAACCAAGAGCAAGCTGATTTTGTTGAATCCACATCTTTCACCATGAGATATCCATTAAAAGAATTACAATCCATGGGATTTATTAATGGAGTGCCTAAGAACCATATACCATCTTCGAGGGTTGCCTTTCACTTAAAATGTAGTGAAAGTTCATTTTCTTCTGCTAAAGCTCAACTCCTAGAATACTTAAAACAGAAAGAATGCTAACAAGTTTGATGTTTTACTATATATTTTTTCAAAAGTCAAAGAGCTTCCCACATAGAGTGTACCATTCCATAGGCCCTAACTAGACCAATAAGGCAGGAATTGAGACATACTTCTATGGGTAGGTGAGACTATGATGAAAAAGAACATAGAATTAAGAGATACAGCACCCTTACATTCCAATCTTGGCTATGTCACTAGCTCTCTCTGTGTGTGTGTGTGTGTGTGTGTGTGTGTGTGTGTGTGTGTGTGAACATGTTTCTTGAATAAATATTATCTCTGGATCTCGTTAACCCATAAATAGAATAAAGGGATTGGTTTGTAAACATTGCTATAATACTTGTCTAGCCCTAAAATTACAGATAAATGCTCCCAGAACTGATGGGGTAAGTTGACACATTCATTTTGGCACTTCAAATTCAGAAAAATTATTCTTCTGGGACCTGGTAGTGGGTCCCAGATAGATAGATGTGCCAGTTAGTTACTTAGTATTATTGCTTTGACTTGGGTCATATTATCAGCATGTGATTATAGTCGGTCTAAAAAAAAGACCAAATTCATAGTTGACAAGAGAGGCAATGCCCTCAGATTTCTCAGTTCTTTGAAATCATGAGCACCCACCACAGCCAAAATGGGTTGTCAAGACACTTAATGCTTTGCTGCTTTTGAGGAAAACAGGTGCTTTCTAAACATGTTAGCCATGCAACCTGTCTAGAACCCTATACTTTTTGTAAGCCAAAAAGATGACAAAGTCAGTGTAAATGTATGAATTAGACTTTTTTAACCTGATGAAATAAACATGGGTGAGATCTGCCCTTATCTAGGAGGGCATCCACACAGACACACCATTTCTTGATGCAGTGTGGTTAGAAGAGATAATATGGAGGAAATCTACATTGGGCCAAATGAGTAAACAAAGCTTGCAGCTCAGAAATATGTCAAATCCCTGAGCAATTAGGGAAATTTGCTATCTTATTTTCATTATATCAGCAGTGACTCATATAAACTCCACCGAGAGGAGTACGTGCATAAACATAGACTTGAAGAAAGCTTTCGTGTATCTCTCCACTTAAGTGTAAGTTCCTGTAGGGCAGTGAGAGTACTTTGTTCATCTTTAGCTCTGGTTAGGGCATTGCCTGACACAACATGCCTGTTCGACATGGGTAAAGAAATGAACCTGAGGATCAAACAGTCCTCCATCTAATGACAGGATCTTCCTCTGTTCCAATCCTTCTAGTTCTCCAGAGAGCTCATTCCCACACAAGGCAGTTTGGGGTATGGGACATAGCTCCTACTTACTGAACTCAAGTTTGCCTCTATCTAACTTCCATTTGATGCAGAAGATGGTGGACTTGTGTTCTGCTAATGTTAACATGTAACAGGACTATTAGAATAAGTCACAATTGGATCCAAAAGGATGTCATCACAACATTCTGGTTCTTTTGATGGGTTTTTGGCCTGAATGGAATAGTCATTAAAGATTCTGTTGGGAAATGCTTTTCTTGAAGAACCCTTAACATCCCATCTTTTCTCACCTACTAATCTCTGCTTATATTCAGCTCTCAACCTCACAGAGGAAAATTGCTGTATTGCAACTGCAGGTTCAGGGATGAATTTTCCAAGAACTTAGTGTAATGACAAGTTTATTTTGGTTCTGTAAAGCCCTGAGGGCCATGGTCACATGTGCTATATATGAATAATTATGAAAATGAAATAAAAAATATCATTCCAGTTAATATTTCTATGCTAGAACTGTCACTTTATTGAAACAAACAAAAATTTTCCCATGATTTTCAATGACATTCATTTATTCATTCAATAAATGTGCATTGAGATCTTACTCTGGGTTAGCATTGTGTGTTTTCTATAGATCTTCACTTTATTATGTTTAATATCTTATATATAACACCTTAATGATAGTTTTATTTAGGTTCTTTTAAATGATAGGGCAAACCTCTAAAATGTTTTGTCTATTTATTTGTCCACATGGTAAAATGAAACTTTTAAATATCAGGGCTTAGAAAAAATATTTTAAATTTATATGTTATTCAAAATTGTACATAAATGTACCACTTATAAATATGATTTGTATCTATACACATTCTTTTCCTTTGTTATTTGAGGAAATTATTTGCTTTATTATAAGTGTAAGGACTGGGAAGGGAACTATCCTAGATAGTAAGTGTTGTCAGGATTATTTCCCAGGTTCTACAAATCCCCCAAAATTGGATATTTAAAAATACTTGAATAATTTAACTTAAGATCATGAGAACAAGTGGCTGGCTGCATTTGCAAGTCAGCTTAATGAAAATAAATGAGAAGTCTAATAGCTTCCTGAATAAAACAGTTCTGCTTCACTATCTTTCTTATTCACTGCATGAATAACTCTCCCTTCACAAAAAATGTGGTGAACAGGTAAAAAGTAGATCAAATAGAGACAGTCCACACACTTTGTTCACTTTGAAGTCAAAGAGGTTTAGAACTCAATTACAAATGCTTTTCCTTTGTTACATTATGCAAACTTGGAACTAGAGATTATAATATTTAGTGAAAATATTTCATATTTTAAGATGTGCATCTTCATCTCCCAAATAGCTTAAATAGCTGATCAATGTAGAAACAACAATCATATCACAAACTTACACTACAAACAACTACAAAATGTGAAAAACAATGTTTACAAATGGTAGCAAAGAATAAATTAATTTTCAGTGCACATAATTGGGTATGTACAGGATAATTTAAAACCAAAGGGAGTGATTGCTAATGCTGAGCTCTCAGAAATCTCCATCAAAATATACATGTCACCCAAGAGAGAGTGATAAAAATAAATTGTGACACAAAAGCAAAATGTTGTCTCTCTTCTTATCCTCAAAACTTGGATGATAGCTCACCAAAATAATTTTTCCAAGTGTGCAAATGATGGAAAACTTTAATTCCAAAACCACTTCTCTAAATTACCAACAGATTTATATTCTTGATGCCTTTTCACGTGATCACAAGCCAAGCATGCATGTGATTCCCAAAATCGTGGAAGATTCACTGTGAAATCCTTCCTCCAGTTAAAGTAACTAAGGTATAACTTATTGTTTTTGTCAACTTCTTTCAGATACTTGGCTAGCTCACTGGGAGAGTTATAATCTTCCACATGAATGAATGAATCTGCTGGAATATAATTCTCATAATTTTCCCTAGATGGCCCCAGAACAACAGGTACAGAGCCAGCTAGAAAAGCATTGTAGAGCTTTTCTGTGATGTAATCTTTGTGGATTGAGTTTTCAAAAGAAAGATAAAATTTGCAAGTAGATATGGTAGGAATCAAATTTTTATCATTCACATACTCTCCAAATGCTTGCCCATAGGTATGGATTTCAATGCTTTTGCTTAGCTCATTGTAATACTTGACCCTCGCATGCTCAGGGTTCCAGTTACTTACAACCCAGCACACTAACTTCTCTTTGCTTGGCACTTCAAACACGAAGGGGTTTGTGCTCACCGTCAAGAAGCCGTAAGGCACTTGGATATCTGAGTCACGGCGGTAAGTCAGAGTCAAGTTGAACAGGTGTTCGATGCCACTCTTTTGGGGCGTGTGAGTTGGTGATTCCAAATTCATCCAAATCCATTTCTGGAAGGGTGGCCTAGCCTGCTGTGGTAAGTTAGTCAGATCCCAACTGATGTCTCGGTGATGGATCAGAACTGCATGAGATTTGTTGTATAGAGAACGGTCTGTTGTGAGATGGCATCCTTGGATGTTGAACATTGCTTGGCAAGATGTAAGGTCAAAGGTCTGCCCAAATGGCCACACCCAAATCAGGATAGTAGTTTCATTAAAATAATCAGTTTTGGTGGAGAAGAAGTTTTTCATTTTCAGCACTGAGCTGGCCGACTCCATTGGACTGAAGATCCAGCTGTTGGTGGGTTTGATGTAAATGAGCAGACATGCCATGAAGCAGCCCAGGATAATGCAGACAATTAAAAATGGGCGGAGAATTCCTTTGGATGCTGATGTCATAATTTTTTCTGTGAAACAGAAAGAGAAAAATAGAGGGGTAGGTAGGGGTAGTGATGAAAAGTTAATCATAAATATAATTTGAGATTAACAGGTGATGCATCTCAAAATACACTTAATCACAAAATCAGTTGCATTTTCCTTTTTTAGTGTTTTATAAACCATTAGAAAAATGGAGCTTTTATTAAGCCAAGAAACTGCTTTTGAAAGGAACTTTCCCCTGAACTCCATAAATAATGAGTCAGAATTTGTTATAAGTGTGCCAGCATATCTTCCAGCCTGGTTACATTTGTTTTCAATGTCATCCTTACCTGTTATATTTTTATTTGTTTCTAGAAAGCTGGCACAAAGACGAGCATCACCAAGGCTATGACTAAAATTTTTAATACTTTGAAACCACATCAGATCTGTGACCATTCCTTAGTTTATATAACTATTATTAATTATATATGTAATTATTATAATTATTTACTAGTGCATTTTTGAGACTGTAATATAACTTTGCAGTTCAAATAGAATTCAGTAGAAACCAAACTTTTTTTAAAAAAAAGTTTTGTTTTGGTTTCTTGATATAAGTTCATCTTCCCTGCCAAAAATGCATCACAATAGTCCTCTTGTAAAAGATGGCAGCTCTTGGTTTGATATCTGTTGTTTGTTTTGTTTTGTTTTTTAGTAAAGTACACTGATGCAAAAATTTGATAAAGTAAAATACTAGGTTGTGATAATAAAATGCTCTAGTGGCATTAGAAAAACATTCTCATGTGGTATCAGGGCATTAAAAAAAGTTTTTCCTGGGGCACCTGGGTGGCTCAGTCGGTGAAGAGGCTGCCTTTGGCTCAGGTCATGATCCCAGGGTCCTGGAATCGAGCCCCACATTGACCTCCTTGCTCAGCGGGGAGCCTGCTTCTCCCTCTCCCTCTGCCTGCCTCTCTGCCTACTTGTGCTCTCTCTCTCTGTCAAATAAATAAAATCTTTAAAAAAAAAAGTTTTTTCTTAGCATTAAAATGACATTAGTATAATAAAAATAAATGGATTCTCAAAAGAAAAGAAATATGTTTCATGGAGAACAATACTGATCTTGTGAATTATAGCAGATTCCTGCTAATAAGATGAATTAAGGCTTTTTTTTTTTAATACAAGAGTCTTCAAGGTTTTTCCTCTTTGACATTCATGTCTTCTTATGAATATGAACACAAAGATAAAATATGTAATATGTTTGCAAAACTGTCTTTTGATCAAATTCTTACTGATCCTCTGAAATACATTATTCTTTTCACCAAAATAATGTGGTCTATCAATTTCATGTTCATTAAAATATTTTGAAATCTTGATCAAAAGCTAGTGTAGAAACAGGAGAGGTTTCCTTCAAGAAAAAAGGGAGAAATTGTTCTTTATTTAATTACCTAAATTTATGTGAACATTTAAAAAATCACATTTTTTGGTTGTTGTTATGAAGTTTTTCTTAAAGCATATGACATTCCCTAGGTAGTTCCCTTGATTCTGTGAATCCAGATTCTGGATATTATATCCAGGAGCACTCCCAGAACAGAATTATTGGAATCAATGACTGAGACTTACCATCAAATTTAGCTTCAGCCCTGTCCAGTCAATAACAAAACGAAAATAAAAAAGTGTCTACCAAATATGTTCAGAAACTATTAATTAACTCCTGAGCTACAGAGAAAATAGGACTATGAAAGAAATCTCAACTGTTTAGAACTAAATGACATTGTTGGCACTACATGACAGATTTGGTGGAATGTGGCTAAAACAGTACTTTATTTAAAGGAAATTTACAGGTTTGCACAGTTTTTGGGAAATTAACAAAATTGCCAATTGAACAAGCTGGACAAAAAATAATGGGCCAAAGCTAAAGAAATAAGAAGTAAAAAATTAAGATAAGGATTGAAATCATTGAAATTCAGAGCAGAAATTTGAGAGGGTTGATAACATCACATGTAACTATGTGAGGTGATGAATGAATTAAACTTACTGTAATAATCATTTTGCAATATACACATATATCAAACCATTATGGTGTACCCCTTAAACTAATATAATGTTATATGTCAATTATAACTCAATAAAACTGGAAAAAATACTAAAATATACCTCACACAAGAATAATCAAGAAAAAGGGAAATTCAACTTATTTTATTGTTTTAGGAAATTCAATTTAAATATAAAAAAGGAGCAAATGATTATGCAACAGAAAAAAAATAAGAAATGACCATATGGAGTAATTTTATGCTCATGAATTTGAAAAACTGATGAAACGGATGGTTATATATCTGCACAACTAGAAAAATGCCAATTTTAATAAGAAATTCTTATTAAACAAATAGCAGTTAGTGAAGTGGAATTGATAAATGATAACTGAAAACAAACAGTAGACCTAGATGGCTTTGTAGGAATGATAACAATTGTTCAATGAATAGAGAACACTGTCATTTAAAAATATTCTAGGAAACAGAAAAATAAATAAAGAAGCTTAACTCATTATGTGAAGCCCATTATTAACCTATTACCAAAAGAAAATATAAAAAGTTAAAAAAGTCTATTTCACTTATGAACACAGATACAGACATTGGCAATAAAGAGTATTAAATATATTATGACACAATTCAAGAGGTTTATGTAGGTTCATGTACATTTGATCCTACTTTATAAATTTAACTAGTTGGACAATCTTTAAATTCTTACTAGACTCTGGGATCTACAGACTAAGGAAAGTTACTGGAAGGATCTCTTTTTTAATGGAGTAATACTAACCTTTAATATACATGATTTGACTGAGCAATGAAGTGTTTTTCTCCTATGAGACCAATGTTTAATGATGTTTAGAAATGTTCTCATTGATGGGGTGCCTGCGTGGCTCAGTTGGTTAAGCATCTGACTCTTGATTTCAGCTCAGGTCATGATCTCAGGGTTGTGAGATTGAGCCACACTTGGGTTCCACACAGCCTGGAACCTGTTTAAGATTCTCTATCTCCCTCTCTCTCTCTCCTTCTGCCCCTCCCCTCCACTCATTTGCACTCTCTCTCCCTCTCTCGAAAGAAGAGAGAGAGAGAGAGAGAGAGAGAGAGAGAGAGAAATGTCCTCTTTGAAAAAGTTTTAAGTCCTTTTTGAATTGAAACGCAATTGGCAAAAACTAAGTAAATGATGTCAATTCATTGCAGTAAGGTTACAACTTTAATAACCCCTGTTCAGTAACTGCTCACTCTCAGCCAGGTCTTATGCTAAGCACTTTGCACACATCATTTCCTTTAATCCTCATAGAACCTCTATCAAGAAAGTCTTTTATCACCTCTTCTTTACAGATGAAAAAACTGAGGGCTGGGGCACCTGGGTGCTTCAGTTGGTTCAATGTCTGCCTTTGCCTCAGGTCATGATCCCGGGGTCCTGGGATTGAGCCCCAGGTCCGGCTTCCTGCTCGGTGGGGAGTCTGCTTCTCCCTCTGCCCTTCCCCCTGCTCATGCTCTCTCTCAAATAAATAAATAAAATCTTAAAAAAAAAAAGAAAAAGAAAAAACTGAAGGCCAGAGATATAAGTAGCTAGCTTAACCATTGGGTTATGTTCTTTCTCACCTTCTACAATCTTCTTTGAACAAATAATACAAACATCAATTGTCTATTGAGGTGCATTTGGCACTTCAAGTTTTATTGTCTTGATTTCTCTGGGCTCTACCCTTTATAATTGAGGACTGTTTATCCATGCATTAAATTTAGAGCAATTTCCCTTAACAGGAATACCTGATGCTTATATGATACTTAGTAGTGTCAAACATTGATCTTAGCACTTACGTTAACATACATACATATATATACACACAAACACATATATTACCTCATTGTAATCCCATTTTATTGATAAAGAAACTGAGGCCTCTAACGGTTAAGAAACTTGCCCGGGGTCACCCAGTTCAGAAGTGGCAGAGCACACTTTCAAACAAACCCAGATCATTGGTTCCAGTTCGGGTCATGAGCACTACATTTTATGTTCACTGATTCTCCAGGTTGCAGCCAGTGAACGTAATAACCAGAATGCAAGCTCTATGAAGGGTTTTGTTTCTTCACTCCTTTATCCTCATCACCAGAATACAGTAGGTGTTTAAGAAATGCTATATATATATATATATATATATATATATATATATATATATATATATTGCATGAATGAGTGGGTGGATTGCTGAATCCTTACCATGTGCAAGGTAAAATCCTTGGTAACAAGATAAGCAAGAATGAGCCAAGTGTGAATGAAGAAATAGATACTTAGTTGCTTTCTATGTGCATTTAACATGTATACCTTTAGAGAATAACTACCATCACAGTTAACATACAGATATTTCTAAACATCTGTAACATGAGCAAAATCTCCTAGTTTTGCTTCTCTTTGTCATGTGTTAAAGTTGGCATCTATCTAGTACACTTTAATTCCATGACTCCTTTTTTGGCCAAATGAAAAAAAAAAAGGTCACTAGGCAAGAAACAATGTTCTTTTCATTGTGTGCCTCTCAGTTTTTCTGCTTCCTGGACATTTTGTATTGAGGTTCTTTTTGTTAACTCTCTGCACACCTCTCCCCTCAGCTTTTCATTGCTAATGGGGTCAATTACTGAACAGTAGGGACAGTTACTCAGTAACCCCTGCTTTGTACAGAAACTGTTAGGAAAGTTTGCCTCTTGGAGCCTAATTGACATCCCCTTGACAGGAACCTTCAAACCTACTCCTCATAACTAAAATTCAGTTGGATACCCAACACATCTTGAACTGTTAATCTATACAAACTGTTTTTAAAGCACCCACAGCAGTGTTATTTAAGCTCTCACCAGAGAGAGCAATACATTTATAGCATAAAGCAAATTATAACAATAAATAGTATAATTATAAATTCACAATTATTTTTGATAGTCTCAAGTACCATAAAAAATATAAAGACATTACAATTAAGAATTAACAAAATCTTCAGTAAAAGTATAACTTGATGGGATTTGGTGTGCATACAATTCTGCTTTCCATTAAGAAACAATCTTCTGTGTCACACTGTGGGAATGTTCCACTGAGAGTTAAAGAACAGAAGGAAGCTTGGAATAGAAGAGGTTCAAGTGTGATTCTCACATCATAAATATGCTTCACGGTATTAGGGAGAGAAATGTAAAACCAAAGAGAATAGGAGGCTTCTCTAAGGAATGGTAATTCTACTTTTTTTGGTGTGTGTGTGTGTGTGTGTGTGTGTGTGTGTGTGTGTGTGTGTGTGTGTGTGTGTTGAATCCTTATTTTACATTGAAAGAAATGGGTATATTTAGAATAGAATTCAATACTGCCTAAAACTTAAAAGACAGAAGAAGATGTTTGGGTATTAACTTGCTCCTTGGGACTTTATTCCTAGATAGCAGCCACCCCCCTCATTCTTCAACCCACTTCTCTGGCTCACGGTAGCAGGTGTGTGGGGTTGGAAGAGAGTTTCCCTTATGCCCTCAGGAGGTCTTGAGTCAACATGTTTGCCAATCATTGTGTAGTACACCTATTCTCTATTTGTTGTGTGGTGCACAGTGGGATGATTCTTGAAATGGTAAGACTTTTCATCCACGTAAAGACCAGAACTTTGGATCCACTTAGGGATCTTCTGATTGGTTCAGACCAGCTTCCAAGACCAGAAATGAATGATTGACAAATTAAGTGGACTAAAGTTAGAAATAGTTAAAGAAAAATAATGATTGTCATTCATTGTGACTTCTTCCCTGTTATAATAAAATTTGTAAAGTGCTTTAGAGAGTGCCTGGACCAGAGAAAGCACTATGTAAGTGTTTGCTATTATGTTACTACTCTCAGTTACAGTCAAGAATCAGAGCTCCCACCATAGCTGACATTCTTTTGGAATAATAAACCCTTCTTATGTCTATGCAAATTATTACCATTTCTAACAACACACACACACACACACACACACACACATCTCCTCTAAGTTCAAAACATAACTCATTATTAAAAAATTCTGGATAAATATATAATATAAAATTTCTAATGAATACAAACAGGGTCTTTCAATAGTTCATGGAATCACATTTTTAACAAAAGGTTACTCTATGAACATATTATGTTTAAAGGATTCTATAGCAGATATTTGTTGGTTTTCACTGTCTGAATCACTCTCCCTTCTTCTGATAATAATACCCCAATTTTCTATTGAGATACTACCTCTCTCCACCTGTGTGAAATCTGTGGGATTGCAGAGTATTTCCCCATTTCCTAACCAACGTTGGGCAGAAGATCTAGATCATTCAAACTCTGTCTCTGGGACTTGGAAACTTGAGTGGAAGAGTCAGGATGGAAAATGTTGGAGCTGATTAATCACATTAAGACTCCCTTACAAGACAGTTATGTAAACTCTACTACCTGCATCCAAGTTGCTGCTTGGGATCCTGCCTTCCTGGGCTTCGTTCTTCAGCTATTCCTTCAGTTCTAAGAGCTATCCATAAACTTGCAATAATTTCCTTTTTGTCTATGTTAATTATAATTGTTTTTATTACTTGAAACAAACAAATCCAAGCAAACAACCACAACAAAACAAACCTTAAGCAAGCAAGCAAACAAACAAACAAAAACCCAACTAATTATCTCACCTCCTCTTTTTTTCTTCCTGAAGCTTAAGAAGTATATACCTAGAATCCTTCAAAATATGTCCATAATTATGTGGATTAAAAAAACTACATATAAATTCTCAAAACAACAAACATAACTCTTCACTTTATGTTAAGCTATGGACTCCACCCAGAATTTAGGTATTTGGTGGTAGGTGGTATCTAATTGAACTATTACTAATCTGTTTGGTCAGTTCAAAGAACAATGATGTTCCTCACATAATCATTATGGTGTTTGGTGTCATGATATTAATATGGATTCTGCAAAAGTCTTCTAAATATTACCCTGACTGTTCATAATTTTAATTGCCCATATTTATTTTGAGGGGTTGTTTTTGTTATTGTTTTGTTTCGCTTTTACTTCTTCCTATGACTTTTATGCTAAGATCCTTTCCAAGAATAAAAATGTCTTATATTTTCAATACTATATACCAAATTATATTCTGCCTCGAGGTACTGTAAAACTTTATATATTCATCACTTCACTTTCAAAGATTCCCTTGACACTTCACGTTCCACTGAACCTTTCTCATGGGCATTCCTGCTCTGAGTCCTCACAGTTCTCCCCATTAGATTCTGAGCCAAATGCCTTCTGTCCTTGGGAGAGATGCCATTTACTTTTTGTCAAGAAGACATTGGTTGATCTTTGGAATGCTATCAAATTTGTGTTTGCCAACCTTTCTCAAAGACCTTTGGGTATTATCTCTGGTATTTCCATGGGTGAACCTCTTTTATTTCCTCCAAACACTGGAGAGGTTACCTCCAAAATATGCCGGTTTTAATGGTTGCCCATGCTTTTCCTGAATATTCCTCAGAATGCGCTCTAGCACATACAAGAATTCCCTAATTTATTTCTGTAGTGGCTTCCTCTTTAAGGACATTACCTCAAACTGCTCAAAAATGTCTCTCTTTTCTTTCCATTTTCATTTTTGTCTCATGCATTGGTTTCCTTTGGTGTGCAAACAGCCAAAGGCTGCTTTTCCTGCATGGCGAACTTACTCGTCATGAGCAGTCTCTACATTCACTCTCTTTGAAATTTCTTTCCAATTCAGGGATTAACTTTTTTCAGTTTGATCTTTTATCTGCTTTCTTCTCTTCCTACTTGTACTCACTACTTCTCAGTCACTGTCTTTATTCATTTTAGAAGCTCTATTTACCGGCCTTAGCTGCAGCTAGAGCAATCAGATCTGACCCTGAGCCCAAGTGTTTCTTGGCTCCTGGGCTACCTTCCTGAGGGAATACCACAGGCAGGGCCAGGGGTGCTCTCTGGCAGCTTCCTAGAACATGCTTTCTGGAATTCCTTGAGGCCAACATTCTTCCATAATTTGGCTGTCAGCACCAGTGCTTTTTATTAATTATTGTCAGATTGTAGCCCATAGCAGCCAGCCAATGAAAGTCAGGGGAGCCTTAAAAAAAAAAAACAAAAACAAAACCCAAACTCTCATTTTGAGCTGATATATTACTATGTGTTCCCGACTCCGAAGATGAGACGTTTTTTTCTTCCAGATGACAAAGTAGAGTAGCTTTTTCCTGACATCTCCTTGTCCTTCAAATCCACACCCTACCTAGTACCATTTATGCCTGCTAAATAATCCTTAGATTAGTTGACTTCTTTCTAGTTCTCTAGGTACAGCATCTATCACCTCTTGTATAGACTTATGACCTTGCTTTCTCAGTGGTACATTTGGCACTCACTTTTGATCCATTCAATTGATTTGATTCACAATGCAGTAGACCAGTGGTTCTGAAAAGTGTGGTCACCAGACCAGCAACAGCATCAGCATCACCTGGGATCTTGTAAGAAATGGGATTCTGCCACCCTAACCTAGATAAAAGGAATCAGAAACTGGGCTGTGGACCAACAATCCATCTTAAAAAGTCCTCTAAATGATTCTGAAATACAAAAGGTTTAAGAATCCCTGCAGTGGAGTCATCTTCTCAAACCGTGGATCATACTGTATAAGGTTCTTCAATGAATTCCAATTACTTTTAAGATAAAGTAAAAAAGTCTTACTGTAGCTTAAACAGCCCGGGATGATGGGGAACCTGCCTCTGCCTCCAATCTCAGTGCTGCCATGTTCCCTTCTGCATTCCCGGCATGGCCTGAGGGAGTCACTGTACCAGCTCTCCCTTTTTCCCTGGAGCAACTTCCCTCCTCTCTTTGTTGATTTCCTCTTTTTTGCTCCACTGGAAGTTGCTTATGAAAGGATTCCTGACAACCTCCCAACACCCACCCTCCTACATACACACTAAATCAAAGGCCCCTAGTACAAATCTCATGGTACTATCTGTCATTTTTACAAAGCACTTACCACAGTAGCTAGTGTACCTATATTTGTGTATTTGATTAGTGTTGTTGCCTCTGTTTGGCTGTAACAAGGCTCATATAATAAGCATCGGGTTTTTTCCTCAGTATTCAATCCCTAGAGCCTAGTCAGAGTTGGTATATCCTTGCTGTCAACAAATGTTTTTTTTTTTTTTTTTGAGTGACCAAGTAGTTAACAATTATTGAACATTTGCAATGTTCCAGGAACAGGGCTAAGACTTTTCAATAAATTTTATCATTTTATTTTCAGGAAAAAATTATTTCTTTTGTGCATTTAAAAAATAAATACATTTCACTTTCTATATGCCAAACATGATTCTGAGCACTTAAGAAATAGTAATTCTCTTAAATTCATGATGATGAGATAAAATATACACTATAATTACATTCATTTTAGAGGTGAGGAAACTGATGCACATCAATTTGGCTCATGTCACACCGGTAAGTGATAAATCAAGATGTGGACACTAATGACTTGAGTCTGAAAAGTGTTGCTCTAAAAATTCATGTTAAGAATTGAGAATTCCAGCTTATAATTGCAAAGCTGTGAATTCTGTGAATTATAGGATTTAAAATTTATTTTATGACCTATATTGCTCTGAAGTTATTGTTCATTAGAACAAACTAGATCACCAACACTTCATCTCTACTCTTATCCTGGAAACCAATGGCCAGAAACAGAAAACTAGAAGTTTTAGATAATTCTCATCCTGTCCCCAAGAGAGTGCAGATGGGTGAATTAGAGCAGGGGAGGAGTCTAGCTTTGTTTTGTTATTAGGCTGTTTATAAAGCAATTCCAGGAATATAAAGAATAATCGACACATTTGCAATTGGTAATCCAGGCCTCTCTGATAGTTGTATTCCCTGATAGCCACATTCTCTTTCAGGTGAATTCCTTATGTGCTGCTTTGTTGAGTCAGCTTTGAAAATTCACCAACCTTAAAGAGCCAGGTTGCCTAAAAATAATAAAGGTAGAGAAAAATAATCATTTCAATAAAAATTCCAATTATATCCCAGAGTTTGTGCACACAATGTCATCAGTTAACATTTTTTAAAGGATTTACGCATATTTAACCATTGCTTAAGACAGAATAAAGAATTTCTTTTCTGTAAGTTTTACTTTCCAAATTCTCTGTTTCCCAGCGGACTACTACACAGGGTCATATGCTTTTAATGATTGTGTTATGATTGTTTGAACTTCATCAGTCTTACTATCAATAATCTCTTTAAGGTATCCTTCAGTTGTTTTCGTATAAGATCATGGGAGGCAGTTTCATATGGACCCAAACCTATCTGGCAGCAACAGTCACCATCTACCGCCTCTGTCATTCTTCCTCATTTGGCTACCACGGGTCTGAGAATACAATCGATGCAGCCTCACTCTGCTCCTACCATCAAACGTGTAGGCCTAGAATCTCAAACCCAGCTGTCCCCTGACCTCTGACCTTCTGGGTGCCAGAGTTTCTGGGTTCCCATTACAGTTGGAAGACTATCTGAATCAAACTCTGTCACTGACTCTAGCAGCTTTGACTATGTCAACACACTCACAATATCTTTCCCACAACATTTCCCTTAATTTCTGGTCCTCTCTGCTAACTGTGGAGGCTTTAGTTCAGTGTCCAAGGCAAGGAAATAGATCCATGAGAAACAAACTGCTTTATGTTCCTCAGCTCTTTCCTACACACTTTCTCCAACATTAAAATTCTTGCTTTTCAAGTTACAAAAATAAAAATGAAAACAAAGCAACACACCATCGTGCATGTCAAAAGATGTTAACAGGTACTAAGAAGAAGGTTGCTATAATAAAAGAACATATCTACCTATAGAGGTAAACACTATGTTAGATGGGGCATTGCCATGGCAACAGTTTGTGGATCACACCAAATTTTACAGGCTGATCATCTTTTGAACTCATGTGAAACTAATTAGCACCAGCTTCACGGGGTTTAAATAAAAACACATCACTGTAGTTAATGAAGAGATTCTGAAACTTCAAGTCAAATCTACAGTAAGAGAATAGGCCAGTAAGAACTAAAACAGAAAGGATAAGCCGCTAAGAAACCAACAGCCTAAGAGACACTATGATAAAATTGTGGCTAAAGGGATCTCAGGAAAGAAGCAAGTTTAATCAACTTGCAACTGAGTAATCTGAAAATGAACTGATTGATTAAGATACTTAACAAAGATGATATTAGAATAAAGGTAGAAATGAGGAATTTAGAAGCAAAAGATGCAAGAGTAAAAAACCCTTAATTTTAAGATACAAATACTCCAATCCTTGGAGGGTGGGTTGGGGGGAGGACTTCCATTGAATCACCATTTCTCAGCTTGGCCCCAGTGGCTTCTTTCTCCTCAAGGGTCATCTAACATTCCTATTCTGATTTCATTCCTAATAAATAATCTTTTGAATATTCAGTTCACCAAGTAGTTGAAGACTCAGAAGAAAGTACCATATTTGGCGAACATAGTAGAGAAAAAGAAAAGACATCAACAGAGAACAGCATTATGGCCTCTCCTCCCACCACATTGGAAAAGACAACTGTTTTGTCACGGAAGGCTGATTCCTCCTCATTGATTCTGAAATCTAAATAGGTCAAGTGACCTCATTCTATTTCTTATCCCTGATTTTTCCTAATCTTCAATTTCTCTGTCTCTCAGGGTTGCTTTCCATTGGAATTTAAATATAATCACAGTTCTCATCTTCTATTAAAGAACCTCCACTCTCCCAGACACTGCTCCTCTGTTTTCTCTATTCTCCACAGATAGCCACATCATTCATACACCTACCGAAGCCTCCGACTGGGAGTCATTATTTATTCCTTCAACTTCCTTACCCAACATCTAGTCAATTATTACACTTAATCAATTGAAATGCTGTAGTATTTAGCAAACCTCACTCACTTTATCTATTGTTACTTCATTGTTTAGACCTGCTTCACTTATTTCCTGGATTATTATAATGAGCCACTAACTGTTTTCACTGATAATGGTCTTGTTTTCCTTCAATTCATAGTAAACACTGTGACTCTCTTTTTCTTTTTTCTAGTTTCTCTCTTTCAAAAAAGTTTTATTGTAAAACAATGTTGGGGAGGAAGGACTTAAAGCAGCTAGCCTGTGATCTCTCCTGATTACCAGGGAGATGCTCCTGGGGAGTGGGAGGTTAAGAAGGTAGGTGATCTGGTTCAATGTCCTTGTAAACATGATAATTTGACCTTCAGACAACAGACTAATCATATTTGCTGGAAGGGACAATTCTTATCAATGAAATACTTTGAGGAAGACTTTCTTGGTTTAGGACTGCTTATTGTAAACAAACCTAAACTTGGATGGATTTATGAGGCATGCCTCCCTAGAGAGTGTCACCTAAGCTATAAAACTTTTAAAGTATAAAATAAAGATGTTTTACAATTTAAATGCTCCCTACTCTGAGTGACATTGGGGACTTCTGTTATTCTGGACCCGAGACCAGGTATGATGCAAAAGAAGGGCCTATGGAGATATTTCAGACTTCTCCCTGACTCATGACTGATTGTGTCCTTAAAATATTGGTACTTTCATACTGGGCACAATCTTTGATGGAAATGAGTTTCATACGGCAGCCTGATTCTTTGTATTAGCTTAATGCTTGTTTTACAATTTTGAAAATACACATGCAAAATGCAATAAATGGAAGCAGTCTGTGAACCAGTTCACAGATATAACAACATTATATTGTGTATCTTTCTACTCTTTATTGTAGAGATCTATTTAGTTGACTATCCACCTCTTTAGTTTCAATTATCAAATGTTTTTAAACAATAGCGAGAACTAATAGATTCAAAAAATTTTTTTCTCCTGGCTTTTTTTTTCAACCTAACTTTAAGTTGTGATCATTTGCTCATATCATCAAGAAAAAACTTGATTTTTCTTGGCAGGGAGAGGGGCAAAGGGAGAAGGAGAGAGAAAATCTTAAGCAGGCTCCATGCCAAGTGTGGAGCCCCATGTGGGACTCATAATGGGGCTCGGCAAGGTGCTCACGGCAGGGCAGGGCAGGTGGTAGCTCGATCTCACAACCCTGAGATCATGACCCGAGCCAAAATCAAGAATTGGACACTTAACTGACTAAGCTACCCAGGAACCCTGAAAAAACTTGATTTTTAATGGTCCAATAACCTTTCACCATATGAATATACTATTAATTTATTCACCATTCACTTATTGTTGGTCATAAATACTATTTTCACTTTTTATAATATAATTATTACCACAATATGCAATTTATACAGTGAATCTATAATTATATTCCTGATAATCTCCTTGGGATTGATTTATAGACAGGAAAATTGGATAAAAGAGCATGAACAATTTCAAAGCCATCTATCCTTTAAAAAGACATAAGAACATGTATTTCCTTAAAGTAAAGAACTCTTCTTATCAGAATTTAACCATACTGAGTATTAACTTTTAAAGTATATGTGCTTATTTTGCATTTGATAGGGAATATGTAATTTGTTGTTTTCATTTAATTCACTTTTCTCCCTGATGACTTAGTGATGTAAGCTTATATTTGTTGGCTATTCATATTTATTTTATTTTTTTAAAGATTTTTAAATTTATTTATTTGACAGAAAAAGACAGAACAAGAGAAGGAACACAAGCAGGGAGAGTGGGAGAGGGAGAAGCAGGCTCCTGCGGAGCAGGGAGTCCAATGCGGGGCTAGATCCCAGGATCATGACCTGAGCTGAAGGCAAATGCTTAAGGACTGAGCCACCCAGGCGCCCCATTCATATTTATTTTAAAATGGATTGTGAATTTGTCTATTTTCCAAATTGCTGTTACTGTGTAACTTGTTAAGTTAGAAGAACTTTTTTTTTTTAAAGATTTTATTTCTTTGAGAGAAAGAGAGAGCAAGTGAGAATGAGTTGGGGGGGAGGGGCAGAAGGAGAAGCAGACTCCCTGCTGGATAGGGAGCCCAATGCGGGGCTCAATCCCGGGACCCTGAGATCATGACTTGAGCTGAAAGCAGAGGCTCAAGAAACTGAGCCACCCAGGTGCCCCAAACTGTTTTTAAAAAAATATTTTATTTATTTGAGAGACAGAGCATGAGTGGGGATGGGGGGGATGAGGGGGCAGAGTGGAAGGGGCAGAGGGAAAGGGAGAAGCAGACTCCCCACTGAGCAGGGAACCTGAAGAGGGGCTCAACCCAGGACCCTGAGATCAGGGCCTGAGCAGAAGGCAGACACTTAACTGACTGAGCCACCCAGTCATCCCTAAATTGGAATAACTTTTTATCAGTTATATGTATCAATGACAATATCTTTTCATTTTCATATTTCAAAGTTTTTGGTAGATTGTCCTTTGATTTTCTTTTTGCATTTTTAATATACAAAGTAATTAAATTTTATACAGTCAAGTATATATCTCTTTCTCCTTTTGCTTCTGTTTGTATTTATACTTAGACCGTATTTCATAACTAAAGATCAGTCAAATCACTATGCTATTCTAGGTTTTAATTGCAATTGGTTTTATACTAACTGAATATACAACTGAATATATTTTTCAAATACCCAATATATTTTTCAAATACCCAAACAATATTTATTGCATAATCTTTGTACCTTCTTTTATGATGGTTTATTTATCAAACAATTTCATGGGGTGCCAGGGTGGCTCAGTCAGTTAAGCATCCAGCTCTTGATTTCAGCTCAGGTCATGGTCTCAGGGTTGTGAGATTGAGCTCTGTGTCAGGCTCCATGCTGGGTGTAGAGCCTGCTTGAGATTCTCTTTCTCTCTCTGCCCCCTCCCACTCCCCTTCTAAACAAAACCAAAAACAAATAAACGATTCCAGGTCAGGTGTATGTCTGAATTTATCTCAAGGGAAACCACTCCATTCCATTCATCTGTTGATTGTAGTGTTTATAGCATATTTTAAATTGTTTATATTAGTTTCCCCCTATAATTATTTTCTTCAATTGTATATCACTTGTTTATTTTTCCAGTAAGCAGACTTATTTTTGTCAAGTCCATCCTTAAATCTGATTAGTATTTTGAAGAAATATTTCATCATGTTTATTTAAAGTATATGAAATAATGGCATACTGAAAGTATTTATTCTTCTCAATGAAAATGTACTCATTGTATTAAAATTGTTCATATCCCAAAGTAAAAGTTGGTGGTGTCTTACATATATATTTATTTTTTCTGGAACATTTCATGCTTTTATTGTCCTTTGCTATTGGAGCAGGAAGCCTGACCTGGGGCTCCATCCTAGGACCCTGGGATCATGACCTGAGCCAAAGGCAGACACTTAACTTACTGAGCCACCCAGATGACCCTAGAGTACTATTTAAAAAAAAAAAAATTATTTGAGAGAGAGAGAGAGAGAGAGCGCATACGTGCATGCATATGCATGTGTGTGGTGCAGGGCAGAGGGAGAGAATCTTCAAGCAGAGTCCCTGCTGAGTGTGGAGCCCAGCACTGCACTGGATTTCAGGACCCTGAGATCATGACCTGAGCTGAAACCAAGAGTCCGGACACTCAACAGGTTGAGTGTTGGCACCCTGAGATACTATTCTTATGTTAAGGAAGTTGTTTTCTACTACACCTAATTTTTTGTTTTCTTGTTTTAATTAAATGTTCTTTCTTCTACTGTAAGTGTCCATCGATTTTTCTTGTTAGGTCTTAGATGTGTTATGATACTATTTTCTTATTTAAATCTACCTTAAATTATTGTATGACACTATTTTTCAGTTCGAATTAGTGCTGCTATTTATTTGGGCATTTTTACATACATATCCAGAAGTGATTATGTTTTTTTTTGTTATGGGGCCTTCTTAATTAACTTTTGGTATTAAGGCTAGAATACCTCTATAAAAAGTCAGATGAAATAATACAAGAATTGCGTAATTCCTAACAAAGTGTAAATGTGAAATAAATGTTAAACAATGTTACTTATTTTATGTAGCAGATAGCGTGATTGATAAGCTTTTGTAACATTAGGTCTGTCTTTTCTTGAGTTTGAAACCAGTTGGTCCTGATCCCTGTCTTTTTTATATTATTGTACTACATTATACTGGTAACATTTGCAATTTCTTTTATTCATGTATTTGATTTTTTTTATATTACCTGAATTGATTTCGATCATTTGTACTTTCCCAGAATTGTCCACAACATCAAGATTTTCCAATATGTTAACATCTCATTGCACATGGTACTTTAAAAACCGTAAGAGCAGCAAAGTGGCAACAGTAACCCCCTCTGATTTTGCCCCTATGTCACTTCCCTGGGTCTAGTTTTATGCATCTATCCTTAGAGGAGTTAGAGGCAGCATTACCTCCTGTTATGGGCTGAATGCTTATGTCCTCCCCAAATTTATATTTTAAAGCCTTAATCCCTAGTGATTTTGGAGATGGAGTCTCTAAGGAATTAATTACAGTTAAATGAGGTCATAGGGTGGAATTCTGAACTGATAGGATTAGTGACCTTAGGAGAGATACCAGAGAACTCTTGTTCTTTCCCATGGCCCTGCAAACCCACAAGGTCATGTGAGCACCAGACACCACCCTGCTGACACCTTAATATTGTAATTGCAGCCTCCAGAATTGTGAGAAAATAAATTTCTGTTGTTTTAGCCACTCCGTGTGTGGTATTTTATTATAGCAGCCCTAGCAGACTACTGCACTTCCTCATTGAAGTCTTACTTCCACAGCGCTCTTATTGTGAATGTCTGTCACAGCTCTTACTTTATTGTATTGCTCAAGAAATATTTCTTACATAAATGAAAGCAACAAAAAGTCATATCCCTCTTCTTGAATGAATGAACTCACCATTCAGTTACCTGTGTGTATATGTTAATGGGGCTGATTATCACTAGGTCTAGTGAACAAATCTTTTTTCTGAGCATGAAAAGGAGAGAAACAAATCCTGAATGTCTTCCCTTTGGTATCTCAGCCACCAGTAGATCTCCAATGTCATCTATTTGTCTCTCTCTAAATTTAAAATGGTCTAAGTGTAGTAGTTATAAAGATAACAACAGGTTCACTCACAACGTGTTCATTCATCTAACCCAAACTTGTTTTTTACTTCGATGCTATGTGAAATAAGTGCTAGGTTGTATCTTTAAAAAATATGAAAAAGAGGACCGTCAACTGGCTTCTGGACGATGCAGGACACATGGCACGTGGTTCTGTGACTGAAAACACTTCCTCTGGACACCGAGTGGCTGATTTTCCAGCCAGGCTCTACCTTTGGCTCTCTATGAGACTGTCAGGCAACATCTTCAACCTCTCCAGGTCTCAGTTATTCATCTAAAAAATAAGAATACCTACCTGCCAGATTTGTGCATGTAAGATTAATTGATACACGTAAATTACCTGGAACGGACCTTGGCACACAGCAAGTATTTGGTAATTATCAGCTGTGGTATTTGCTACACATGCATGTGTCTGGCTTCAGAAGTATTTTTCATTACTGAATACTAAATTGCCACATGTTGCAGTAGTGGAAATACACTTTGCACTTCCTCTGAGAGACGCAGTTGCAGGAGATTTTACATGGAATAACCTAGTCACTTAAACACTGAGCAACCGGTCACTTCTCAGAAAAATAAAGTGGCATTTTGCAGCGTGAATGTGTCACTGCTTGTCATTGGCCACGATGCAAAAAGCAATTTGCTCCATTTTAATTTGATTTTGTTCCATCTTTTACAGTAATTACCAGACAATTATTTTGTCATAAACTGTATGCTCAATAGGCAAATCTGGCTCCATGAGATTAAGAAACTCATCTTCTCTGATGTGCTTTGCCCCTCTTTGACCTTCAATTTCTGAAAACATATTTTTCAGGTGTGCTCATTGGAAGTAAGTGGTTTTTCAGTCATTTTCATTTTCTTAATTTTCATTGTTCTTATGTATTGAAATTCCATTTCTTTCTACAACCAGCAAACTAACCAACCCAAAGTTTTGTATATAACAAATGCTCATTAAATATTTTTGAAGTTTCTATGTTTATATGACACAGTGTTATAAATGGATGTTAAAACAATATCTTAAGCTCCCTTGAAGAACTCACAAACCAGAGAAACAAGTAGCACAATAAGATAACAATCCTATTGGATAATATATACTTTAAAAGATATTATCTTAATATGAAAGACTTCCTCCTCTTTGCTCCCATAGTTGCTGTGTATCTCCCTAACTACGCATTTATATTATAATGAGGTCAAGGTTGATTTGCTTGTGTTCCTCCCCTATTAGACCCAAAGCTCCACAGAACCATGAACCAAATTTATTTTGACATCCTATTATAGTTACCTAACACAGTTTCAGGTACATGGGAGTCATAAGTGTCTTCCAAATGAGTAAGTGAATAAATAAATGGATGAATGAATGTTCAAACAAATATTATGAACTTATGGCTTTTTCTTTCTTTCTTTGGAGTGGAAAGAACAAATTTCCATGGTCATATGCATCATGAGATGATGATACTCAAGCTCCCGATATCTGGAAATTTCCAACCATAACAATTTCAGTGCTTTTAAGATAGTGGTTTTCTGCTCCTCATGGTATAAAAGAAGACTCAGATGCTTTAGAAATCCCAAAGCTACGGAAACTGCAAAAGTTTTGTTTTGTTAAATGGCAACTCTGTGAAATCTAAATATAAATGAGATCCTTAAAGCAAAAGAATACAGTACTTAAATGTGATTCCATGAATTGCTGACAATAGAGTTGATGCGAAGCAAACCTAGGCACAGTTCAAAACCAAATCACTTGCTTTGAGAAACAGTGAGAAGGGAGACTGACGTTTTTTTACTGTTTATTGTATTAAATGATTAACATACTGATAGGGCTAGGAAGCCCTTAGATATTATATTTCATATTCTTTTCTATTTATATTTCAGTTAAATAATAAATTGAATGAGAAATTGAGACTAATAAATAATTATTTCTAAAAATGATGGCATTATTCAAGGCCTGGAGTTAGAGTCTCCTTAATTAATGATTGTTAGGTGGTTGACAATGGAAATATTTGCAAGACTTACATTGACTAAAGATGAGGAGATTTGTGAGCATTTGTGTTGAAGGCAATAGAAAATAATTAAGAAACAATTTTTAGCTGGGAGGAATCTTTGTGATAATCTAATCTGACAGGCTCATTTTATAGCTTGATAGAGTTATGAAATAGATATGTAAAAGTCAAATTATCACTAATACTACATATTTAGTGACACAATAGGAACTTCGAGCCACACATTTTGACTTCCGGGTCAAGACTTTCCATAATACAATGTCTCTTCTCTTCATGAAATGAGGAAGCTGTGATAGTGAGAATTCAAAATGAAATATAGTCCAAAATCAAATCATCCAGTGGATTAAAATTAAAAAATTCAAATAGAAAGGTAAATTGAAGAGAGAAGTCTTGCCTGGGTACTGAATGGAAGCAGCAGCTTGTCTTTACCATGCTGCTAACATTGTTTTAGTGCCTCTTCTCCTTCAACACACCGCACTGTGTCCCAGATACCTGAGCCCAGGGAAGTTAGGTAGCCAGGGGACCCAAACCAAATGGCAAGTGTAGGTGGACACACAAATTTGTTCTTTTTTTAAAGATTTATTTATTTATTTGAGAGAGAGAGAGAGAGAGAGAGAAAGAGAGAGCTCCTGCATGCAGGAGTGGGGAGAGGGACAGAGGGAGAGGGACAGAGGGAGAGAAAGAATCCCAAGCAGACTCCGTGCTCTAGGAGAGACCCTGTTGGGGGGCGGGGGGGCTCGACTGGGGGCCCAATCTCACCACCCTGAGCTCATGATCAGAGCTGAAACCAAAAGTTGGAGGCTTCACAGACTGAGCCACCAAGGCGCCCCCAAAAGTTTGTTCTTAAGTCTGATACTTTTTTTAGTCCTTTTAAAAATGGGAGGATCCCTCACCCTGCCTCACATTGTAAGCAAACAAAGGCTATCTATCAAGAATTGCTTCTGCTCTGGGTAAAGATTTCTGTCTAAATGTTTTTGGTGGGTATGGTTGTAAGGGAGTATTTATTTATTTAGTTAGTTAAAGTTTTTTTTTTTTTTTATTTGAGAAAGAGAGCAGGTGCACGAAAAAGAGAGAGAGAAAGAGAGTGCATGAGTAGCGGGCAGGGGGATAGGGAGAGGAAGAAGCAGACTCCCCACTGGTAGCAGGTGGACAGGAAGATGTCAGACTGTAAGATGCTTCCCCTCTTTCTCTTGGGCTTTATCTGAGGTTTAGAGAAAAGTGGGGCAAAGGAGAGAATATTGGAGAGAATAAAAAATTTAAATGACCAAAAGGAACCGTTTCAATCCAGGGCTGGCAAACTATATGCCCAGTGACCAACTCTAGCCATAGCCTATTTTTGTAAATAAAATTTTATTGGAAAACAGACACATCCATCCGTTTACGTATTGCTTATGGCCACTTCCGTGCTACAATGACACAGCTGAGTAGCAGTGGCAGAGACCTTTTGGCCCACAAAGCCTAAAATATTTACCATCTGGCCTTCTGTGGAAAGTTTGCAACTCCCTGGTTTAAAACATCAGGTAGAACTTGTTTTAAAACATAATGTGCATTTGTTTATTTATTTTTCTTGATATGTGATGGCACAGGTAAAAAGCCCGAGTAGTTTTAAGTGACAAACTCTACATTTCTCTTTACTGCCGGTTACATCTACATGAAACTGCACGCCCAAGACATCTGTATGTAAATAACCATCGCTATTAGCTACAGAATTGGTGGCTGAACTTATATTAAGTTTTCTCTGCTTCCTTCAAAGTGACCATATTTCTTATATAATTCTTAGCAGGCAATGTAGTATTGGGAATGTACTTAGTTGAGACAGAAGGTGGGAATGAGGCAGAGAAGAAATGAAAATACAGTTCCTCACCTTTACTTAATAGAGGCAGAGTCGAATGTGCTAGATGGGAAGGTGATGGGGCCATGGCCTCAGAGAGGCACCATTTTTTTTTCGTTGATGAGCTCCAAGATTTGTCTCCTAAACTATAGCCTTAGGGAAGTGGGAACCAAAAGGGCATTTCTTTAGCTTTAAATAGTCCCGGAAAGAGTCTCAATCCTTGCTGAGACATTCTCTCAAAGTCCAGTTTCAAGGAAAAAAGTCCTGCAATCTAGCTAACTCCTAATTGTTATGGCAGAGTAACACAATTGAATTAGTCTACCGAAGTATTTAGTGTAAGATCCCGGAACATTTCAGAGTCAACCAGCCCTCTGGAACAGATGAATAGTTAAACCTTATAAGAAAAAAAAAAAAAAAGAAAAATAGAAAAAAAGAAAGAAAAAAAGAAAAAAGCATGTATATAAAATAGTTTGCATTCAATTTCAAGGAACTTATGTTTGGGATGTTTTCTAGATAATTTGTCCAGGACTTCAGAACTGGGCATGTATAGAAGTCCTTGGGTTTCCTATTCACAAATCATTTTCTGTGAATTCTTCCTACCTTCCCCATTCATTTTCATCTTTTTCAACCTCTTTCATCTAGGTGTGCTTCTTGTGTTCCTTTTATCATTTTTTTTCCTGGTTTCAAATAAAGGCATAATGATGAAAGGGGAAAAATAAGATTATAATGTGTATATCTTGTTATTGTGGTAGTGGTTAGCCTTTTTTGGGGGGGGACCTTTGCATCTATTTCTTGCCAGGAGAAAAACCCTAGCAGATACTATCTTATTTAACCTCTGCCTCCAAGTAATTTTATACTTAACTGGCGAAAGATGACTATTCCATTTCAATAGCCTTCTCCAGTGGAGAAACTTTTTTAGGTATAACTTACATCTTTCTTGTTGTAATTTGCCACCATTTAATTTGATTCTGTCTCCATGTAGATGGAAAACATCTGGTCAACCTTTTTACAGAGCTTTTTATATTCTTGAAACCAGTTATTAACAACCCTTAGCTATCCTTTCTTTAATAGTAATCTAAGTTTCTTTAACATCTCTTCATAATAATGTGCTGCTCTTTGTATATAAAGTTGTGATTGTTAGGACACTAATTTGAGTTGTTTCTTGGAGTGGTGAAGAATTTGCATTTATCCAATCACATTTCTTTTACTTCAATCCCTAATGTGTTCCTTGTGCACCTTTAAAGTCGGGTAAGTGGTGGTGTACGACTTCAAAAGCAAGTGAGATATTTACTGGGCCACAAGATTGCATATTTTCTGTCTCAACCAGTGGAGGAAATCCCCCATTTAAGAAATCCTAATAAACATTTCTTGTGTTTTCCTCAGTCTTGATTCACAGAATAAAATCCCACATTTCTCTTTAGAAAAACTAAACAATCCAAACAAATAAATTATTAACTACTTTGTTTTGTAAATGATTTCTTAAAAGACATTTTCAATGACAACAATGTGGCAATCACATTTATTTAAAAACTTAAAACTCTTAGTAATGCCATCAGATGATAGATCTCATTAAATAGTATTAAAGAAAAGAAAAGAAAATCTGTGGGATTTACATGTTAAATTATCATATTGTAAATATAAAAGACCAGGTGTTCCATTTTGACAAATTCATAACTTTGCAAGACAGACGCAAACATATTTTATCACATAAAATATTCATCAATTTTTTTCTTTTGTTTTTATCGAATAGATTTTAAATGAAACAAGAACATAGTCAAGGAAATCTCTAGTAAACACACAGACTTTGAGAGAAGGACAGCTCAATTCTCATCTCCCACCAAGAGAGAGGTAAGATCATGGGGTCATGATCGATTCATTCAATAAATATGATGTTACCAACTTGTCTTGAGTGCTATTCAAGTTGCCGTTGATATAACAGCTAAAGAAGATAGACAAGTTTTCTTCACTCATGCAGCTAACATTTTAGTGGGGGGGTGGCAGACAATACAATAAAGACAAGTAAACAAGACAATATCAATTAAAACAAGTTTTTTTTCTTTAAGATTTTTTTACTTATTTGACAGAGAGAGAGAGAGAGAGAGCACAAACAGGGAGAGTGGGAGAGAGAGAGAAGCAAGCTCCCCACTGATCAGGGAGCCCGATGCAGGGCTCCATCCCAGGACCCTGAGATCATGACCTGAGCTAAAGGCAGACGTTTAACTGACTGAGCCACCCAGGTGCCCCAAAAGCAAGTTGTCTGAAGAAAATAAAAAACAGTAGTACAGAATGACTAGTGCTTACATATATCAAATGATATATATTTAAGGGGAGACTTGAATGACAAGCAGGAGCCAGCCCCTCAGTGATCTGAGAAAAAGCAACATAAACTAAAGGAAATAGAAAAATGCCCTGTAACTGGACAGAATGCTGTGTGTTTTGTGAAACTGTTCTTGTATTCTTCCTCACAACAAATCATTTCCTGCCCCTCTCCAACAATCCAAATTCAAATCTCCCATTTTCTACAAGTGTTCCCCCAATTCCATAAAACCATCTATTTTGACTCCAGCCCTTAAATTTTTTTTAAAAATATTTCAATGGTACTGGGAAATTTCACACCTAATGATAGATTATGTAAATGTGTGTGACTCTCTTATGTTCTCAGAGTACACAGTTATCTCTGCAATAATGAGAATTGTGTCTCTTTATTTTGTCCTGCATAGTGACAATCTTATGGACAAGTGATATTGACAAAATAAGAATCTTGAAGCTTGCTGAAGATTTACCAGGACTTCCCACTTGACCCTGGAACTGTGACTTACTCCTTAGATTTTCTACCTCTAAAAAGTGTTTTATAAAAAGAAAAGAGGAATGCTTCTGGGGTAATAACCACAGTACCTTGCCTAATAGTGACAAAAGTATGTTAAATAAGAGTAAAGTAATTGGAACTGCTCAGATTGGGCACATTTTCTAATGTATCCTAGAGAATTAATCCTTGCTTAAAGCCCTGAGCTCTTGGGGCACAGCCAGAATCTATCCCCAGTGACTTGTAAGCAAAGTCTGAAATCAGGAAAACAAGGAGGCTGAAGGAATCCAGGGAGGAAAGCAGAGGAAACCCTGCTAGTGGCTAGTTTATGAACTGTAAAACAAAACAAAACAAAACAACAACAACAACAACAAACCAAAAAAAAAAAACAAATTACATAATGACAGGCTGAGGAATATAGAACACAGAGCATAGGGCAGGCTGGACAGGAGTCTCCAGCTCCTCGCCATCTGCTTCCTTTTTCCCTGCAGAAACAGCTGACACCGGGACTCCACCCTGAAACAACTCAGACCCCAGCAGTGCCTCAGATCACAGGGATTACACAGTGGAGAATCTCATCTGCATGGGTGTGGCTGCCTTGATCCTGGTGGTCCTCGGGATTCTGCTACTAGAGGCTCAGCACAGCCAGGGAAGGACCCCCGATGCAACCAGGAGCTAAACACAAGAGGGAGCAAACCCACCATTCACTGTGGCAGAGCTTTGGACATGAATCTGATGTGCCCAGAGGGATCTGGAAGAAAACCTGCAGCTCATGCTGGCTGATCTGTCTGCTCAGAACATCAAGGGGGAAACATGGGTTAGGTGCCAGGAAATGTCTGGGCTGTTCGCTGTCCAGGACTCATCCACCATGAACTGTGGTGCTTTCCTTCCTGACATTTTTGGATATCCTTGACTGCCCCCCTGTCTTTCCTTATCCTTGTGACTTGAGGGTTCATCTCACACAGCAGGTTTGGGTTCATACCTTCCTACAGCAGCAGCTCTGGTCCCCTTTGGTGGGTTACATTTTCCTTTACCCTCCATTTCCACATTCCCTCACGTGCACTATTGACCTCTGTCCCTTTAGCCCAAAAACACAAAATCTGTTTTCATAAGTAAATAAATGGGTGAAAATCAAAAAAAAAAAAAAAGAAAAGAAAAGAAAAGGACTTAAGCCTGATTCTTAGCTGCTAGTTGTCAGTTCTTAGCCTTAAACTTTCAATGATTGTCCACTTTTATTGCCCCCCCAGTAACAAGTGTCCTTTATTGCCTTGACTTTTGATAGCAATCTCTAAACATTGATAATACTATGCAGAAACCCACACTGTTGAGACCCTAATTTCCAAGAAAGAGGGCAAAAGATTGTAGGGGTTGCAGAGTTAATACACTGAACATGTGGCACCTGGCTGGCTCAGTTGGAAGAGCATGTGACTCTTGATCTCAGGGTGCTGCGTTCGAGCCCCGTGTTGGGTGCAAAGATTATTTAAATAAGTAAAACTTAAAAAAAAATCGGAACATATCTCAGTGATGTAGGCTGTTTTCCAAATATAGAGACCAAATAATGATTTGAAATTCTTTTCAGACCCACACACAATCAGGAACAAACATTTTGGCAGTAAAAAATGCATATAAAAAAGCATATGGTGGTAAATGGCAGAGTCCTAAGAAAAAAGTGAGAGGAAATCATTCATTCCAGTTAGTCCACACTGATGATTTGAGTAGCTATTTTCTGCCTTTAGAATTGTCAAATGATATTCAAACCAAAAATGGTCTTAAGTATTAGAAAAATTTTTTATTCTGCTAGGTGTTTTTGGGCAGGATCTCATGATGGCATTTCAGGTTGCTTGCTTAATTTGAGGGCTGGGATGAATGGAGGAGAACCAAGAATGAACATCCCTTGAGTTGATGGGAGCCCTTGAATAAAGTAGAGGGACAAAAGTTTGCTTTATGAGCCCTCTTTAAAGCTGCTATTTAGATTTTTAAAGTACTTAGTGTTAAAAATATCCCTATTTTGTTTTTATCTGGCTCCAGAAAAATAAGGGTCATGCAACCGAGATAAAATCACATCCAGATACAGAGAACGGCAACAGGAATGAGCCCTAAATATGGAGCTTAAAAAGATCTAGAGTGCATGAGAAAGAAGATGGGTGTCTCGGACAACTCTTGTGCCCCACCTCACCCTGCTTTGAGTCCTGCCTGGCACTCCAACCTCTGTTGCAGGAGGTGACCATCTCCATGCTGCCCTCCACCAACAGTGGCAGGTGCAACCCAACAGTGCCTTTCCCTGGGTCACCTGCCAACCACTTATTGCCTAGAGACTTTTCTGACACACTGGATGTGGAACATTCTTGGGAACCTGCAAAGCATTCAAAAGTGTTGGGCACTTAAGATCTGAGGAGTCAGCCTTGTCCCAGTGCGGATAGGAACTGATGGATAAATGCTCTTGTCTCATCCCCTACGCAAACAACCCTGACACACTTTGTAAGGCTCTTCAGAATGTGTCAGTGCCATGGACGTGAGTGCCAGTCCACCTGTTTGGTGGCCAACTTGATAATGCATCCTGAGATAAGCTTCTGCATCTTTCCTCTTTCACTGTGCTTCTGTTTCTTAGGATTAGATGTCCCTCAAAATTATTAGTCATCAAGTCTTTGTCTCAGGATCTACTTTCAGAAGGACTGAAACTAGAACAGTGGGGATTTAGGGGGAAGAAAGAAGGAAAAGAGCAGGGGGAGTGAACCATGTATTGTCCCCCAAATAGTAGACTGTTAACTGATTTATATGCTAAGTCAAGGCTATGGGTAACCCCGAGAAAGTGAGAGAGTTTTACAGATAACTAGAATTGTCTTGGAGTTTCTACTTGACACAGAGCACAATCCCCAAATGTCCCATTCTCCAGAGTTTCAAATGTATTGTCTGAATGGAGAGCTAGAAAAACATATTTCCTTCTAATCCCAGGGCAGTAGCTCTTTGTCATTATTACATACTGTATGGACTTTTATTAACTTACAACAGAAACCATAGGAAAACCATTATCTTCAACACATAAGGCGATGATTCTAAGTGACAGTAATATTATTTTCTTAACATTACTCCTATGTGATTGTATATCTGTGTAGGTTTGTGTGTGTGTAAGAGAGAAAGAGATTTTGTTCCAGTTGAACTTCTTTTAACTAGTTCATTGGCTGTTCTGATTTAGAGGAAAAAAGAAGACAGTTTGATTTTGATACAATATAGTTCATGATCCTAACATATTAAAACGTGGGTTGTTTTCAGTTTATGGTTGTTATAAATCCCCACTGTTGACATTAAATCTTATTTATAACCTATTTAAACTCCTGCCAGAGGCAAACTTAGGTTTCTGTATTTATGAAATAAACATTTAACTCTCATGAATCATGATATCAATTTGACCTACTGTGCCCATTGTAAACTATTTATACTCAATTCCCATGAAACTTAGCATCTCCATAAGATTTGGGTGGAAACTCATTTTCCTGCATTATTTCATATCATTGACTTATAAATAAGAGAAAGCTTAAAATGGCAAAGTGACTTTGAGCTTCTTGAGATGTTATTTATGCACAGACATTTCCTTCTCTGATCAAAGCTTTTATCCTTGTTCTTTGAAATATTGTATTTGTAATTTCATTAGACATTTCAAAACACATCAAAATGCAAACATTTTTCAGTATCTAATTTAGTTGAAACTGCAAATGAGTCCTATTTGTTTTCAGGGTTGGTTTTATTTCATTAAGTAAGAATTACTTGTTTTATAATTACATGTGGAAATAAATAGCCTTTTCATAGGCTAATGAAAAAAATCACTCACTCAGCTTTATTCCAAATTTATTTGACTGGCAGAATTTCAAGTAACCTCTCACTCATCTTTACCATAAAAAATTAATTTCTCTTTCTCAACACAAAAAAAATGTTAATTAGAATTTTCCCGAATTAGTTAAAAATCATAAAATTTTTTAAAGAATGAAGGAGAAAGATTTGGTAAACACACAGCATTAAAAAGGAGATTTGGACATGAGAGAAAAAAGGTTTTATTTATAATGCCTACTCCTTTCAAAATAGTTCTTCAATTAAAAAAATATCTAAAGAGAGAAACTAAATTTGAAATGATTATGTACTTTTTCAATAAATAAAACTTTTTCCTGAGAGAAAAGAAGACTGGCAACATTTTAACATGTGTTACAGAGTGAAGCCACTCTAGAAAGTTATTTTTGTTTTGATTGGTGGTGAATATTTTGAAAAATTTTCAGATTCAAGTAACTATTTCTATTGCACAGAGGAGAAAATTTTGGTCTCAGCCATTTATTTTAACCAAGTATCTGGAGAAGTTTCAACCCTTTATGAGAAAAATTTTGGTTTTGCCTAGAATCACCATTTTTAGTACAAGTCTGTGTAAAAATAGGCAGCCTTGGTGTAAGGGCCAAAGGAAAAGCTAATTCTTATTCTTAGGAGCAACAATTCTAATGGCCGCATAAATCAGATCATCTCTCTCTCTCTCTCTCTTAAAACATTTCAATGGCTTGCCAATGCACCAATTTAAAAAAAGAAAAAAAGACTATCCAAGTTCCTTAACATAGGTGTGAGATTTGGTCACTATCAGTTTTCCCACCCTCATGTCATATCAGTCTCCCTTCCACTCCACACTCCAGCCACACTGGTCTCCTCACTTTTCATTGAATGTGTCAAGTTATTGTCTTCCTAACAGCTTTGTATTTCCTAGAATGTTCTCCACTTTTTCAGAGGGTTTGCTTCTCATTTTTCAGGTCACAATTTAGATGACACCTTTATAAAGAAAATTACATTGACCCTATCTAAGGTAGCACCCCTCTCCCCAGGGACTCTCACTCATATTTTCCTACTTATTTACCTCATAGAAGTTATTGCCATCTTGTTTGTTAATTTGTTTACTTGTTTATTATCCATTTCATCTGAATAAAATGTGAACTTTGTGAAAAATACACTTTGTATTGTTTCTTGTAGTATCTCTAGCATAAATATTTGCATAATATTTATAGAGCATCTAACCATTATTGACCATCTTCGTTAGAGATGGAACTATCATTATGTGATGTTCTTACAAATGCCACTAAATAAGATCCTTTACAAATTAAAAAGCCTTTTAGATTTACCCCTTGAGAACTTGAGAATCACAACTTGAAAACGTCTTATCTCTCAGTACTAACTTCCCCATAATAAAGAGCTCACAAGTCACATCTTCAAAACTGTCAACAACCACGTTGACCAGAAGTGTCCTACCAACAATCATGTGAGGCAATATAACATAGTGTTCAGGAGGAAAGGCTCTGAGATAAAGTCAGATAGCTCTATCATTTATGAATAGCATGATCCTGGACAAGTTACTTACACTCTAAGAGTTGGATTCCTCATCTGTAAAGCATGGAAAATAAGAGCATCCACCTCAAAGCCCTTCTGTTAGGGTTAAATGAAACAACATATGTATAGAAGTGAAAGACAACAGGTTTCTGCCACCTTCTATTCAGACATAGCTTCATTCACACCATTATACCCTTCCTGCCTGTTGCCATAAGTGAGCTTTCTTCTTACTAAAGTCAATCTCTTGATTTGACAGTAAACCCAACCCCCTTTTGCCTAACCAAGAATATCGAATCCCTTTCTTTCATTATCATTAGTTTTTGACTTTCTATAGCATTATTTCCATCACAAGGCAAAGAAGTTTCCCACTTAAAACAAGTAATCAAACAAACTTCTCTTGACTCTGCTTGTGGGCCAGCTACTGCTCCATTCTTGAATTCCACCTTACAGTAATACTCCCCAAACTAGCTGTCTATTTGTTCACTTTCTTTGCTGCTTCTGCTTGTGTTCCTGTTAAGTGCATTCCACTCAGGCATCTTCCCTTGGTACCTCATGAAATTCTTCCCCCATTTGCTAAACTCAGTGATGAATTCTCAGTCTTCATCTTACTTTTGCTTTACTTAGGAGCAATATTTGATACAATTGCTCTGTCCCTCCAGCAAAGAGTTTCTACTCTTGGATTAAATTAACACATTCCCTTAGTTTTCCTTCTTCTTTATTAGTCATTTCTTCTCTGCTCCTTTCTTGGTTACACACCTTCTTCCTAAGCACTCAAGATTCAAGTGTCCCAGAGCTTAGTACTTGGTTTTCATAGGCTCTTTTGTTTCACAAATATGTGTAAATTACTAAATGTATATATTCAGACCAGACCTCACCCCTGAACTTTAAGCTATTTCAGCTGCCTACTTGATCTTTCCATCTGGATAACCCACAGATATCTGAAACACATTATGTTTAACAATGAAATCTTGATCTTCGACCAATTCTGTTCCATCTGTTGCCATTCCCATCTTACTTGATGGTAAACTCCTTTTTCAGTTGTGCAAACTACAACCTTGGGGTATTTGCGGGACTGCACTTTTTTTTTAAACATATATCCAATTCAGAAGGAAATACTGCTGACTCTAACTTACGTATAGAATTTACTACTTCTCTCCATTTTCAAGGATACTTTTAAATGAAGTCATTGTCATTTTTCTTCTGGAATATTGAAATAGCCTCTTCTTCTTGCTTATATTTTTATGCCCCTTACAGTCTTCCGGGAGCCAGAGGTTTAAATTGTAAGCCAGATCATTTCACTCTTCTGCTTAAAGCTTTCCACTGGCTCCTTGTGAAATTATATATATATATCTGTCCACTGCAGTTCCTATCACATAACTCCTAGGACTCTTGTAATTTCCTAAGTGGTTAAGAGCACTATGAACATCTTTTGTTCTAATGTTTGGTCTTTGACTGTAGTTCCTGACACAGAGCTCTTAAATCCCTTGGAATTTCCTGCATGATTGGAGCATCTTTTGTTCTAATGAGGTGACTCTGGATGGACTCTTGTTTGGGAGCTGGTTACCAGAAAGACTAAGCCATGATTAGACATTTACAACTTTTACCTTCTATCCCTCGGTCCCCAGGAAGGGGAGAGGGGCTGGAAATTGAGTTAATGATCAATCATGCCCATGTGATGAAGCCTCTATAAACACCCCAAAGGTACAGGGTTTGGGGAGCTTTCAGGTGGGTGAAAATGTACAGGTACTGGGAGATTGGTGTACTTAATGAACAGGGAACAGGAAAGCTCTGTG
Organism: Eumetopias jubatus; assembly: GCF_037043125.1. Taxonomy (NCBI): domain Eukaryota; kingdom Metazoa; phylum Chordata; class Mammalia; order Carnivora; family Otariidae; genus Eumetopias; species Eumetopias jubatus. The sequence goes on from NW_028274812.1 coordinate 63,689,310, forward strand.
CTCTTTTCTACATACCCTGCTCTATGCATCTCTTCATTTGGCTGTTCCTCTGCATCCTTTACATATCCTTAATTATATAATTAAATGGTAAACACAAGTAAGTGTTTCCTTGAATTTTGTGAGCTGTTCTGGCAAATGATCGAATCCAAGGAGGAGGAGGCCATGGGAACCCCCAAGCCAATCTCTAGGATAACCTGGCGACCTACGACTTCGGATTGGCATCTGAAGTGGGATGGGAGAAATCTTGTGGGAATGAGCTCTTCACCTGTGGGATCGGACACTTTCTCTCGGTAAATAGGGTCAGAATTGTAAGTTGTAGGACATTCAGCTGGTGTCACAGAGAATTGCTTGGTGTGGGGAACCCCTCCCCCCATCTAATGTCAGGAGTGTTGTGAGTGTGGTAGTAATGCGAGTAAAGGAAAAACACACAGGAATAGTGTATTTTTTTCCAACACATTCCCTATTTTATTTAGATAAAGTCTTATGATCCCATTGTTTCCTTCTTCACATCCCTGCTCATTACAGGCTTTATTGACTCCTATGTATATTTGCCCTCAGGTTGCCTTAGGCATTTGATTTAAGACCTTTCAAGATCTTTCCTGATTATTTTAATTTTCAAAACTAGAGAATTCACAGCTGTTTATTAGGAATTGAGGATCACATCCAATAACTTCCAGTCCCAGGATTCTAGTATTTAAATTCTTACTTATGTTGCCTCTCTCAAATTTAAAATAACCATTTTACATTTTCAGGAAATTTTTTTCAGGCTCAGTAATGAAAATATTTAAGCAGAAAGAAAAAAAAGGTCACAAAGTGTATGGTGTGACATATATTTATTAGGTTTCTGGCACTGGCTCAAATATCAAATTTTAAAAAAAATCAATAGTATGAGAATATTTAATTTTTTTTCAGTCAGTGGCATTCCAGGGTTAATGGTTCCCATTTACTAATAAAAGTAAAACAAAAATTAAAAGCAAAATGATAAACCTTTAATTTTAACTTTAAAAAAGGAGGTTGTTAAAAATGAATTATTGTGGCTCCTATAAGTGACTCAGAACAGCATGCCAACCTTTTTTTAAAAGTCAGATGTAACATTATTCTGGAAAAATAAAAGGTATTTTAAACTATTGTACTATGCTAGTAAGATAATTTTTGAACTCACAATGTATAGAATATGCCAACATTACTATGCTTCCCTAGTCTAATGTTATATTATCATCTTTAACTGTCCTGGTAGTATAATTACTTCAAAGGTTTGATTCATTAAACCTGTCACTTATATGACATTCTTTAAAATGAAAAGCATGAAAGATCTCATTTTTTTCATTGTTTCCAAAGCAAGTGAATTCTATGATTTTTCTTTCAGTGTCTCTTTTTCTTTTTGATTTTATGCTTTTGAAATTAATTGCCACATATTCTTGAAGCATTTTTTATGTACTCAAAATCACAAGCCAAATCTAAAATTTTAGCTAATTAAAGTTTCTGACAGGTAAAATATACAAAATATATGAAGAGAGCTTTAAATCCACATGTGACGGTCACTTGAAGAAAATGCAAGTTGGGCTTTAGCTATATATGGAGATATAAAAATCTTTCAATCAGGGTGTGTCTTTTTATAAGCATTAGAGTATGACTGGGTCTCAATTCAGATTTTTTGAGCTCATTGCTAGGATTAAGTAGAGATCACATCTTGATACCATAGACTATTAATGGTCAACTCTTTAGTAATATCTTTTATTGTGGACTTTTCTTTCATCATTTAGTGATTATTCAAGGTGAACCTAAGACAAAGATCTACTATCTCACTCTAAAATATCTTATTTTATACTTACCCATTTTGTCTTGTGATTCTAGTTGTCTCATGACATTTCTTTAGAGAATTTGTCTAGACTAGTTCTGTCTAATAAAACTTCCTGTGATGATGGAAATGTTCTATATCCATGCTGTCTCATATGGTAATCACTAGCCACACATGGTTATCGAGTGCTTGAAATATGGCTAGTGTGACTGAGGAACAGAATTTTAAATTTTATTTAACTTTATTTAGTTTACATTTAAATTTAAGTAGTCACATGTAATAATTCTGGTTTCAGTTACAGTATGTAAAGAACTTGGACATTGTCCCTCCTTTCTTGTTTAAACAAGGGGAAAGTTGAACAATTACAAATCAATGACTGTTTTGGATTCATGGGAGAACTAAGGTCACAGGGCAAACTGATACCCTCATATCTAGAGAGACAGCTGAATCTTGAGAATTGCAGCCAAGGTCTCCTTACCTGGAACAGAAACTGCTGGAGCCATAAGCTGGTAGGGATATTTAGATGGTAACTTTCATGAACTGCTGAGCCTGAATGTGGACTAGCCTGAGTGCCTAACTTGTGAGACCTCTACATTTTCTTGGGTTTTACCTCCATAAAACCCACCAGTTCTCCCAACGAAGAGCCAGGATCCCTCTCCTGATTTTGGTAGGAGAAGGGGGAAATGATCATTATGAGATATAGTTAGAATAATCTTTATTACAAAGACCTCCTCTCCAAGAGAAAAGACTTTACTAGAGCCTTATCTGACCTGAAGGAAGTGTATTTCTTCAACTCCAGCCCACTCTAGCTTTCTTGCATGGCCTAAGAAGAAATAAAAAGCTAAGAAAGACTTGTGACATAAGCCCATTGAAAGCCTGAGATTTAATCATAAGGTTACAGAGTACTTTTCCACCACCCACACCTTACCACCTTGCCAACAGGACTCTGGTATATTAGCAGGGGATGGCAGCTGAAAGAGCTACAAGATGCAGGCTCCATACCAGGAAGAGTTCTCAGGGAACTTTAAAAGAAAATGTCTAAGAGAAAATGGAGCACGAAGACAACAGTGGAGGCAAAACAAGGACTCTAGCAGAATGTGATATCTCTGGTACCTACAGCTGTAACAATCATTAAACACAGCCCAAATGCAAGCCGGAATAATATGAAATTTCACACTGAAGTCCTATTTAGGGGCACTTGGGTGGCTCAGTCAGTTAGGCGTCTGCCTTCAGCTCAGGTCATGATCCTAGGGTCCTGGGATGGAGCCCTGCATCAGGCTCCCTGCTTGGTGGGGAGTCTGCTTCTCCCTCTCCCTCTGCCTGCTCCCCCTGCTTGTGTGCTCTCTCTCTCTCTCTGTGTCACATAAATAAATAAAATCGTTTTTTAAAAAAGTCCTATTTACCTCAGTTCTTATTAACTGATACATCGCTTCTAGTTTTCAACAAAAAATTATAATGTATGCTGAAAGGCACCAAAAAACACATCCTGAAGAGAAAAAAATAAGCATCAGAACCAAACTCAAATATGATACAGATTTTGGAATAATCAGAGAATTTAAAATAACTATGATTAATATGTTAAGGGCTCTATGGAAAAAATAAAATGACATGCAAGAACATATGGGTAATTTAAGCAAAAGAAAAAAATGAAAGCTCAAGACAGAATCAAAAGGATTCAAAACCACTGTCACAGATATGAAATATGCCTTTGATGGACTCATCAAGAGACTGGACATGAACAGGAAAGCATCAGTAATTTTACACCCATGCCTATCACTTTCAAATTGCAGAAAACTAAAGATGGAGATAAAAATCTTGAAAGGAGCCTGAGGAGATTAAAAAATATCTTATCTATAAAGAAACAAGAATGATAATTATAGTGGACTTTTTATCAGAAACCATGCAAGCATGAAGAGAGTGGAATGAAATATTTAGTATCAAAAAACCCCATTACCCTAGAATTCTAAGTCGGATAAATTTTCCTTTAAAGAGATGGAGAAATAAAGACTTTCCAGCCAAACAAAAACCAAGGAAATTCTTTGCCAGCAGACCTGTCCTCTAAGAAATGTGAAGTGTGTTCAGGGTTAAGGAAAATGATGTCAGAAAGTTGTTGGATCAAAAAAAAAAAAAAAAAAGGAAAAAGAAACTTGGATCGACGTAAGGAAAAGAAGAGTGTCAGAGAAGGAATAAATGAAGGAAAAATAAAGTCTCCTATTTTGCTTATTCTTAATTTAAAAGATAACTGCTTAAAATAATAATAATAATGCATTAGGTGATTTTAGCATATGTATAAATGAAATTAAGAATAACTGTGTCATAACGCACTGAAGGGAGGGATTGAGAATTCTCTTAAAAACTATCTTTAGGGGTCACCTGGGTGGCTTAGTCGATTGGGCCACCGACTCTTGGTGTCAGCTCAAGTCAGGTCAAGTTCTCATGGGTTGTGAGTTCAAGCCCTGTGCGGGCCTCCTACTCAGCGGTGGTGGTGGTGGGGGTGTATCCTGTGTGAGAATTTGCTCCCTCTGCCCCTCCCCCCACTCTCACTGTACACTTGTTCTCTCTCAAAGAAATAAATCTTAAAAAACAAAAACAACTATCTTTACTACACACTAAGTGATACAGTGGTATATGAAAGTGAACTTAGATTAATTAAAAATGTATATTGCAAACTCTAAAAAAACACTGAGATTTTTTTTTTAAGTATACTTGGTATGCCAAGAGACAAATTAAAATTATATAAGATGCTCAATTAAAACCACAGAAGGCAAAAAATGAGGGAAAGGAAAAGAAACAAAGAACAAGTGCAATGAATAGAAAACAGCACATGAGGTATAAATTCAGCTGGATCAATAATAATTTTAAATGTGTATGTTCTATATACATCAGTAAAAATAAAATAAAAAAATAAGACCAATAATATGTTGCTTACACAATCTTACTTTGAAATATAAAGACTCCGGTAGCTTAAAAGTAAAGGGATGACAGAAAAACATATCATGCTAACAGTAATTAAAGAAGCCTGGAGTAGCTATCTTAATTTCAGACACAGCATACTTCAGAATAAGACAAGTTATTATAGATAAAGATGAACATTATATAATGATAAAGTGGTCAATTCTCCAAGAAGTCGTAACAGTCCTTAACGTGTATGCATTTAACAATAAATTGTCAAAATACACGAGGCAATAATTGATAGAATTGTCAGGAGAAATATACTAATCCATAGAGTTTGAGACTTCAACCCTCTTGCTTTAGTAATTGATAGATCAAGCAGGTAGAAAATCAGTAAGAATATAATTGATCTGCCATAAATAGTCACCTGTGGCTAGTGGCCGCTATATTGAACAGTGTAGCCCTGGCCTCTTGCTATTCAAAATGTGGTTTTTGGACTAGCAGTATTGCTTTGCCTTGGAGCTTGTTAGATATACAGGATCTCAGGCCACAGCCAGAACTACTAATTCAAAATTTTCATCACTAGCAAAACACCCAGGTGATTGATATGTATATTAAAGTCTGAAGAGCATTGCAATTGACTATCAGAAAAACTGAATGTTCTCCATGATTAGACTGGCATATCTATTGTTACTTATCTTTCCACTCTGGTCATTGGCACTGTTTATTGGTAACTATCATCAGATCATATTTGGAGATAGGAAATAGTGAGAGCATGGCAGTACTGTCATCCTATGGAAACTTAAATCAGTACAACTTTATTTCTAAGGACAATCACATTGCAAGCTTCTAAACATATCTTCTGCCCCAACTCAACTACAGCTGTGCCTACAGCAGATTATGAGCAGATTTTACATATGTTATTCATGCTCAAATCATAATATTTTATATATGATAATACCTCAGATATATGGAGTGCATTTTCTGGATAATTGCACAAATCCAGAGTGGCATCAGAGTCAGAGAAGAGTGAGGGTGGTGGGGAGGTGGGGGGGGTAATAACAGCCATCGGTTTATAAGAGAGTATGCATGTCATAGAGAAATGTAGAAGAGTGGATGTCCCAAATAATATTCACAATGAGCCTACAATGAACAATTGCCCAAACAAACAAAAATGGTATTTTTGGTAAGTGGTTATAACAATCCCCTCAGTGAGAAAGACCAAGAAAGAACAGTCCTATGATAAGAATATAGAAAAAAATGAAAAAAAAATTGTGGTATTTGGCCCTCACTAATAGATATAATTACAGGACAGAACAGGCCCTGAAAACCTTTGGTGAAATAAGCAGAGTAAGTCTCATTCCTTGCTTTGCCTCAGAGCACATCACCGCCTTCAGACAGCCTTGCTAAGGCTGCTCTTCCAGCCGATCCTGGGCTGGGTGCGGCACTGTGGTTTCTCCCGCGACACTATGATTTATCAAGCACTCAGCCTGTTCCCTCGCCACCTCAGTGCAGCAGACTCTTCAGAGATGCCACAGGTTTCCAAACTTTTGCCAAAGGTTTTGTTGTTTTTTTTTTTTTCCCAAAGATTTTGATAACCAAACAACCATAAGCCTATTCTGGTGGGTCTTGATGGCTTTTGTAGTCTACACAGAGACTTCCATTAGATAGTTGGGTGTACCAGCCAAGAAACCATCAGCAAATCATGATAATACAGAATGAGACCTCACTTCTAAAGACAATGCCCCTAACTCATAGTAAAATGCCAAAATATCCAGTCTGGAAGGAAGTCTTTAAACATTCTACCCTAGCAAAGATTTGTGAATCAATTGTTAAGTTTAAGCAGAAAGACTGGTTGACACTTGAAAACACAAATACTTTTGTCTTCAAAAAATACATTTATTGACTGAAAACATTTCATCATCCTGGATGTTTGGCATATTTTACCTGGGGTTTAGTGGATATAAGTAAATGCTCTGAAAGATAAAGATACTGCTTTCTAACTGGTATCGCAAGTTATTTGTGCCCCAAATAAAAGATTCTGTTTGTAGAATGCTTTTATTTCAATTTGGTAAGGCCATTCTTTTGCTACATCAACTGTTGAGCGTGCCTGGAAGAAACAGTGCTAGTACTTTGTGATATTTCACTATCTTGCTATATGGCCTCATTGTCCAGCCTGTGTATCTGGATGTTACTGAGAACATACAATTTCATTATAAAAGAGATTTAATGGGAAAGGAACACATCATGCAGACAACATACAAAACTTTAGAACATTAACACACAGTCTTCAACACTGTCTGTACCTGGGATTCTGTTTGAATCAAGTACTAAGAAAAGCCTAGAGAATCTTGGGATTTTGGGGTGTCAAGAGAACTGTCACTTTTATGATTTAAAAAAAAAGGACAAACTTGATGAAAAGATGCAGAATTTCAATCATTGAAATATATAAAAAGAATCAAATGAACATTTGGTTGAACTGAAAATATACTGTCTGAAATTAAGAACTCATTTGATGTGTTTAAGAGTAGACTGTTGGGAGGAGTAAGAGACTCAGAAAATCTTCTAGCACAAATTCCTGGAATGTTCAATGTCCTTCCTTCTTCATATCCCATGGTTAAAGGCATAGGGGAGTAGTCACACTTTCTTTGAGACATCCGGCATTCATTCTATTCCTAAAACATAGTTACAGGTACTGCTGGTCTACACAATGTGGTTTTTATTTAATGGAAAATTTGAATTGTAGGCTAACTAAATGTGTGAAGCTGTCTCTAGATCCTATAAATATTTGTGTGGTCCATGAGTGTTCATACCCACATTCAGGCAGCCACCTCCAGTACTGAAGCTTTTCACTTCTCTTTCCAAATAAATGAAATCCAACTGTCTATGTCTATGTCTGTGTGTATGTCCATGTCCACATCCGTATCCACATCCACATCCACACCCGTATCCACATCCACATCCACGTCCACATCCATGTCCACGTGCACATCCACGTCCATATTTATCTATTCTAGGTATAGGTCTATCTGTAGCTATATCCGTATCCATCTAAGTCTCTACATCTATATCTACAGCTAGAAAGCCTCTTCCTTGAGCTTGGTCTTTCTTGTGCCAATCATTATTTCTATTCTGGTGTTACAGAATTAAACTAATCCAGATTTTCCTTTACTGAAGGACTGTATCCTTCCTAACTTATCCTACAGAAGTATATGGAAGTTATCTGTGATTATAATTTGCCTTTCCATAATATAATTTAGGAAAATGTTCAGTCTTTCATTTTCTTTCTTTTTCTTCCTTCTTCCTTCCTTCCTTCCTTCCTTCCTTCCTTCCTTCCTCTCTACCTCATTTTCTCCATCCCTCCCACCTTTCTTTCCTTTCTTTTTTCTTTCTTTCTCCATCTTTTTCTCTCCCCTTCTCTCATGCACATGTACACACATCACTTCTGATCATCATTACCTTCTCACCATCATTATTTTTATTTCTGCCACATTCAGTAAATAATAAACACCAGTATAATGACATTTGTAATGCAAATGTATTTATAGATAGATTTGTATTTTCATTTTCCCATGCTATCACCAAAATCCATTTCCATAATTAATTAAGATCTAACTGTAAATGATGACACAATTATTCAAAATATTCAATATATATTACTAGGTTGTTTTTTTCCCACATTTTGACATATTTGAAGGAATTTCGTGAATCATAAGGTTGGAGAAAGTTTTATCATTATATGTGAACAGCTTAATAAATAATGCCTTGAGAGTTTATAGCATTTTATAGCTTTTAACCCACTTTTGTATACATTATTCCAATTACTGTGACCAACTATGTCACTGGATTGATCCAAATGACTGTTAACCAAATCAGGTAAACTAAACCTTTCTTATTCAACTAGAAACACAGTCAGTGATAGAAATTAAAGCTATTTATTCTGCAAACCCAGAAAGCATGCCTGTAGTATCTTTCACCAGCACAAATACCTAGTTGTTGAAAGGCTTGGACACTCCAGAACTTCATGCAAAGTACCCTCCTCACTCCTAAACCCAACTCTTCATAGAGCCACAGTCCCATCATTGACACAGATTCCAGAATTCCCAAATTTAATTTAGAATGCCAAAAACCTAAATTCATGGTGTTCACACCATTTTAAGCTTTGATCTATCTTTTAAATTGGAAAACACAGGGCATGGCAGTCAGAAAGCTTGTATGTAACTACAAAGTGTCCAGATGATTCTACCTTTCTCTAATTTTATCTGATGTTCATTCTAATTCATTTTTTTCTTTTTTATAACATAAATTTAAACCAGTGAAAATCTATCCAAGGGCAATAAGAAGTACCTGAGGTTGTAACAAAAAGTATGTATGTTTAACTTTATCACTAAGAAATAATGAATTGGTGATGCAATTCATCAAGACTATGCATTACTTCTAACATTAAAAAATAAGTATGTTTGAAATCCTATTGATACAAGGCTCACTTATGAAACTGTAACACTGGATTCACACATTCATTTATTCAACAGATGCTGGCTTCCTATTAGGTCCTAAATTAAAGTACTATGCTAAGGATTAAGATGATGGAGACATGAATAGAATTTGGATCCTGACTTTAGCAGAAGATACTTTAAGGTACAAAGAGTAATTTGAAATACCATGGGAAACTTTATATGGTATAAGAGAACAAGTGAAACAGATTTAGTGAGTGTAATTACCCTGGCTCTGCAAACCTGTTTTGGGAGACATTTCTATAAATTACACTGTTTTAAATCATCTTACAGACATATAGGTCTACCAATGCATTTGGTCTTATACAACCCATCTTATATTCTAATTTCTCATGTCTTACTCCATCCTGTGATTTTTGGAAGGGAGTTCTAGAGAAGAGTTGCTTTTAATAATGTTTTTCCTCCTTGGCTCAACTAAAGGGTTAGTACATCATCTTTCAGAGTGCAAAGCCAGCGACACAGCAGGTATTCTATGGGTAAATGCTTAAGAATAAATTTTACAAATGATGCTAAAGTTCTGAGGATGCAAACTTCGTTGGCTGATAGAGGATAAAGGAGAGAGAACTTAAATTTTAGTCACTAATAGTACAGAATGAAGTCATGGACATTTGGGGTGATGATGAGCCAGCAAAAGTAATGTCATGGAAACAGAAGTGGTTGGAGATTCGTTACATCTCCCCAGAATATTTGATCATCAAAACAACAGAGCAAGTGCTTTGTTTGAGGGCTGGTCCCTAGAGTCACAAAAGGAGTGATGAAGGAATTACAATTTATTTTGCCCTGTTGCAAATAGTTTCTACCTGAGAAGTTAGCAACTCCCTTTGTCAGGCCATGAATTCAAATAGATTAATATTTGGTATCTCTAACATCGAAAGTTTAACTTACATTGTACAGTGTTTACGGGTAAAATTTCATACATCTACACAGTGGAGGAAATCCTCCTCTCCAGCATGTCCATTATGATATGAGGATGATTAAGGGCTATTAAGGTTTCACTCTGTTTTGAAAATATATATTAAAAATAGACTCAGCAAGAGTGTGTCCCCTTATTTATTAAAAAACATGATGCATGAACTATAAAGTTAGGATAACATTGTGAAAATTATAGTAAACACTAATCATATATTCTTCAAACAGCAGATGGCAAAAGTACAATTTAAAAGTCACATTGTTGAGGCCATGCCTAATTTTTTTCTAATAATGTTTGTTCTATTAGTAATATTATAGACTGGATAATGTAATTAATATAAATGAAATTTCAGATTTAGAGAGAAAAATAATCATAGTTGCCAAAAATATATTCCTTTCATTTACAGTATACCATTATGGAAAAATCTCGATATTTCTTCAATGAGCTTGTCTCTAAAGAGAGGATAGTAGTGAATTTTGAAGACAAGTCGTATTTGGATAATCAAAAGAGAAAAAATGCAAAGCAGGGTTGTTCTATAATAATATGTTATTGATTCAAAGTATAATTTTAAGACTGAGTAGTTTTTTCTAAGAAGTAGATTAGTTTCCTGTTTTGGAAAACATGTATATAAAAATAGGTTATATAATATTTTGAATTCCTTAGTTGAATTAGCTTTACAGTCCTTACTGGCATTTCTGAGATTTAAATGTTTAAATCCTTCTATATTGTTTTTATTATTTTTTTAATAAAGATTTTATTTATTTATTTTTCAGAGAGAGAGAGAGAGAGCAGAAGCAGAGGGAGTGGCAGGTAGAGGGAGAAGCAGGCTCCCCTCTGAGCAGGGATCCTGATGCGGGGTTTGATCCTAGGACTCTGGGATCATGACCTGAGCTGAAGACAGATGCTTAACTGAGCCACCCAGGCGTCTCCCTTTTACATTGTTTTTGTTTCATTTAAAGAGTTATTAAAATCTTGGTTGATTTTTAAATGTCATAATTTGTCTAGAATGATTCTAAACTAGAATTTTCCTTATAATTAACATAAACATCCCCAAATCTAGGAGGATTGTTTACTCTGATTCAATGCACATTCCCCAAATAGTTTTATTTGTTTGTTTGTTTGTTTATTTATGTTAATTACCATACATTACATCATTAGTTTTTGATGTAGTGTTCCATGATTCATTGTTTGTGTATAACACCCAGTGCTCCATGCAGAACGTGCCCTCTTTAATACCCATCACCAGGCTAACCCATCCCCCCAACTCCCCTCCCCTCCAGAACCGTCAGTTTGTTTCTCAGAGTCCATAGTCTCTCATGGTTCGTCTCCCCCTCCAATTCCCCCCCACTTCATTTTTCCCTTCCTGCTATCTTCCTCTTCTTCTTCTTCTTCTTTTTTTTTTTTTTTAACATATAATGTATTATTTGTTTCAGAGGTACAGGTCTGTGATTCAACAGTATTACACAATCCCCAAATAGTTTTATTAGGCAATCTCTTTTAAGAGAAAAACACAAAAAGAAATTCATCCAAATAATAGAAAGATCATAAAAAGATCCACATACCTTACATTTTACCTTATTTAACATTTATTTAACAAATTTTGAGGAGCTCAAGGCCCTTCTCTGTGATATTTTCAGTGATTCTGGTAACAGACTTCTGAGGTACTGTGGACAGAAGAATTGTCACACCCATTTCATAATTACATGAGGAAATGAAGGTGAAGGTATTGATAATATACAGAATCAAAGAACAAATGGAAATAACCAGATCTTATTTAGCCTTCTTAGCTAGTCATGATTTCATAATGTCTTTCTCTAGGGCTAGGGATAGTTAATGCAGTTCCTTTGGGGACAAGGTTCTGTGTAGAAATTTTGCCTTTTATTTCTTTCTCTCTTTTCGAAAACAACAAACCAACCCAACTTTAATGGGAACTGAAGGAAAAAAAAAAAAAGAGAGAACATTTCAAACTAACATTTCCAGCCATTATTTTATTTAATGGCAACATATTTCATTTCTTCTGTTAGATGCAGTCACAATTTACACATTCAAGATCCAAATTGCAGCCACAGTAAAAAGAATATTTTCTATTTATATTTTATAAGAACTGGGCTTACGGTGAGATGAAATGAAAAGACCTATAGTGTTTAAAACAAACAAACAACAACAACAAAAACAAGCAAGAATATTCCCAAGGTTCTATGGGGAAAGGTGACCTAATAACAATGAAATTAGAAAGATATCATTGTGATAGATATGCTGGCTCAGAGATTTGATCCTCAAAGTATTTGCAGGTTAGAAGGAAAATTACCTGTCCTGGACCAGAGTAAAAATTAAAAAACTTTCTAGTAACATTACCTATTCAACTAGTGAAGAGAAATACATCAGCCTCACCAAGGATGAGAAGTATCCCTTGAATAGCAACAAAGTAATTATTACCTTCTGTGAAATCAGCTCTCCTAATGCAACCACAAAACCCTAAATTAAAAAGTGGGAAGAGACAGTTTGGCTTTATAGTCTCCAAATGGATACAGCCGTATACAACAACAGTAACCGACTACAGGAGAAAATCTTAGATCAGAAATAGTTAGAGTGTACTAACAAAGTCATGTTAAGAAACAAAACTAGAAATTAATTGCTTCAACAATTAGGTATTTATCTATCTATTTATTTATTTATTTTTTAGAGAGAGAGAAAGAGTGGCGTAGGGGTGGGGCAGAGGGAGAGGGAGAGAATCTTAAGCAGGCTTCATGCTCAGTGTGGAGCCAGACCCAGGGCTCCATCTCATGACCCTGACTGAGATCATGACCTGAGCTGAAATCAAGAGTGGGATGCTTAACTGACCCAGCCATCCAGAAACCCCCATTTAGGTATTTAAAAGTACAAAAAGCAAACAACTTTTCTATATCACTTTGCTAGGGTTGCTATAACAAAATGTTGCACACTTGATGGCTTAAACAACAGAAATTTATTTTATCACAGTTCTAGAGGCTGGAAGTCCAAGCTTCAGGTGCTGGTAGTGTTGGATTCTTCTCAAGGACCTCTCCTTGGCTTGCAGATGGCCACATTCTTACTGCCTCTTCACATGGTCATGCATTTGTGGGTGTCACGGATGTCTCTTCCTCTTCTTCCTCTTCTTCTTCTTCAAGATTTTATTCTTAAGTAATCTTTATACCTAAGGTGGGGTCTCGAACTGACAACCCTGAGCTCAAGGGCTGCATGCTCTACTGACTGAGCCAGCCAGGCACCTCTTTTCTTCTTGAGGACACTAGTCGTAGTGGATTAGGGCCACACCCTAGTGGTCTCATTTTAACTTAATCACCTCTTTAAGGACCTTATGTCTAAATTTGGTTATATCTGAGGTACTAGATAATGTAATTATGGGACTTTATAAATTTGGGGGGGAACACAATTCAGGCCATAACTCATTCCCCCCCACTCTAAAGACAAGAAAGACTGCTTTCATAATAAATCATTTGACACTAAATCATTTTCCCCTCCTAACTCCCAATTACTAACTTTCTTGATTTCAAAGAAACCCAGAAATCAGGTTTTAAAAACTTTATAAACTTGCTAAGAGCATTAAGAAAAAGGCATGGGAAAGTAAACCACACTGCTAATAGAGTGGAGATGTTCTTTTCTCTGCTGACTGTGGGCCATTTTTTTCTACAACAGAGAGAATGCTTTTGTGATTTAAAGACAGCCTATGGAAACGTTAAGAAAGAATGCCTCCTCAGCATGCACCACACCCTTCCATATTGCACAGTGGGCAAGCCCTTTGGAGGACCGACTGACCTCAGGAGAGAATTTCCATGAGGTCTAATTCAGTGTCAATCTCTGTCTTCCAATGTGCATAGACAGGACTTGTCCAGTTACAGTGATTGGTTCAGAAGTGAACACATCAACTAATTTGGACCACTGGGAAAAGGGAAGTTCTCTTTCTATTTGGACAATGTACTGTTGGAAGTGATGCCCACAACTGCAAGTAGCCATTTTGCAATCATGGGGAAAGTAAGTCCAAGAATGAGGCTTTTCCTGGAAGAAAAAAAGAGCTGATGGAGTTGGAAAGAAACTAAATTAGATTTGATCAGACTGTACCCAAAGCCCCTCATCTTTGGACTCCTAAATTATATAAACTAATAAATTTCTTTTACTTTTTAAGAGAGCTTAAGATGTGCCCTCTATTATTTACAACCCAAACCATCTTTACTAATATAACATATAATTTCCAGCTAACAACCCAAGTACTATTTGTTTGCCTTTAAAAAAGTATTGTTGTAAAACAAGAAATACTATGATTTTAAAAAGTAAAACTTGGCCGGATAATTGTGGCTATATAGATAATTAAGGGTTCTAGGACTGAAAGTTCAAAATTAACAGTAATCATCATTTGGGAAAATGATTTCATTACTTCCCCCCTATATTTCTTTCATTTTTGCTAATACCCATCTCCAAGAAGCGTGATGAATATTAGTAAGGTGATAACTATAAAATACTTTGATTTCTGATTTAGAGAGTAATATAAAGTATATCATTAGATATAAAAGCAAATATTGTGTCAAATGAGATTAACCATTGGATTGAAACCATCTATTCCACTTTTTCCAATTTGTCCCACTGAAAACTAGTTGTGAAATAGGTTAATGAGGTAGAAACATAGAGTCTGATAATCAAATCTAGAAACAAAAGATACATGGAGTAGTTCCCCCTTCAGGAAAATTAAAAATTCAATCATTTCCTCTAGGTTCGAGATTGGCTGCTGGCCATTACTAGCAAAAGAAATATTTCTGAAAGAGGCAGGAAATTAATTCTATGGCACATAAAAATAAAGACATTCTATTTTTTTTAAATGACAGTAATGATTCTTGGATTCATAATTGAAAGCCGTAAAGAAACTCAAAAAATGAGATTCAAGACATAATGATAAATGACCTCAGGAGTTGGGACAGAATTTCTCATATTCTCATTTAATAAGTTATTATTTCTTGTTTGAGTGAAGAGCTTTGCAGTGAAGATCTTTGTGGAGATGGTCATTATCAAGATACAGATAACTTTCTAGTGTAAATCATATGACTTCATACTTTCTTAGCTTAATTCTGTCTGATTTCTCTTACTTTTCAGAATGTTTCTCAATTTCATACTTAGAAAGGTATTTGGAAAGTATTGATAACTCTCACATTGTCTACGTGTAGGGAACCTTATACACTGAATTAAAAAAAATGTTACATCAGTTTTTCTAGTTCCCCAAAATATAGGTGAATGCAAGGCATCAGTCAATGCCTAATGTCCTGCTGTGATTTAAAGAAGCCAAAATGAAAGAACGAAACAGTGGGCTCTGACAGGACACAGAGCACATCCCGGATGAGTTGAGAGCAATCCATTCTCAGATGATCTGATTTGATGCTCTTCAAAAATTGTTTACAGGTGTTTACAGAATTTAGATTCTTGAAAATTTATCCCACAATTACACACAACAGTAAAATGTTTTTCTGTCAGCTTTACTGGGATATAGTGGACATATAACACTATGGAAGCTTAAGGTGTACTCCCTAATGATTTGATTTATATGTAGATATTGCAAAACAATTACCAAAGGGAGGTTAGTTAACACATCCATCAGCTCACATAGTGACAATTTGTGTGTGTGTATGTGTGGTGAGAACGTTTAAGACTCTATTAGCAACTTTCAAATATACAATACAGTCAAATATTTTTGTAAGTACTCCAGTTTGATACCACTTAAGAGATGGGAAAAAATGATGGGCTTGATTTACGGCACGCTACTTTGTTTATGAATGGGAAGAATTAATAACTCTTCTATAATACCTAAAATTTCTATGTCCTTTTAGGGCTGTTCCTAACTAGGTTTCTATAGTTTCCACAGAAGATACCCAGATGAAGTTTGTCTATCCTCTGGGAGGCAAAGCTCAGCTTTCACTAAACTTCTCATACGGGAATGAAAACAATTCTCGTATCATTCTCTTCATGTATTGCTTTTAATACATTTTTGGCAACATTCTCCTGAAAGACGGTAATTCTCAATTTACAACTCTATCAACTGACTGGGCAGTAATATTCAGTTGTTTGTACTCGGCAGAACATTCATAGGCAAAAACACAGCAAAACATTGTCTAAAAGTACAGTACCTAGTGACTCAGGTTCTGTGACCCTGGAGACCAGCACATAGATCAGTGTTGGTGCAGTCCCTTCATCTTAAATGTTAATGGCTAGACACAAGATTGCATCAGGATATTTTATGAAGGTATAATTACCTAGAATTGTTCAGTCCCACCCCACTGACTCGTTTATTCAAGAAATACTTACTGAACAGCTGGTATAGTCCAGGACCTAGGCCTCCAAGGATGAACAAAACAGACATAGCCCCAGCCTTCCCCTACCTCCTGCCCAGTGAGAGAGACTGGGAGTAAAATGAGCACTTAGACCCTCTGTGAGGGGCGCCACAAGGGTGCCAGATGCCTGTGGGAGGGACATCCATGTTTTAAATCTAGGTCACTATTCAAATCCGAACCTCAGGGATCAGGTCTGGGCTGAATTTATAGACTTGGGTGTCACCAGCATATACAGTGTTTAATAAGTAAAACTGTGACAGAGGAGGAGATGACCCATAGAAGGGCCAGTGTCCAAGGACAGAATCCTGGGTCACACCAGACTTTAACAGACAAACTCCTTTCCTAGGCTTTCTCAGATCGTAATGCTGACCTCACCCTAAGTAAAGATGGGAACAATTTCAATGGCACTAAATATATTTCTAAAATGTTTTCTGGAGATTCTGGCATCAAGTGGACTGTGAATAAGAGAGTGCCCTCTGATCTCTGTTTGAATGCTTCGCAACTTCAGCTTTCTAATTTGTTACTTGTATTTCTTCAAGATTGCCATTGTTTTCTACCTCGAATGATGGAGCTCAAGATATCCTTTGATGATGAGAAGTAGGCTCTGGTGATTAAAAATAGTTTCAAAGCACACAGTGAGGTCTCGATTATGTAACTTCCATTGTATTAGATGGTTGCTTCCTGGAGAAATCAAAGGATAAATTATTCCTTAGGTCCAAAAGATCCTAGCTGGAACTCAAAGCTCATGAGAGAGGAGGATAGTGAAATCTGTATATAACAAAACACTGTTCACTGTTTTGTGTAACAGGTCTCTTGAGGATTTAGGGGAGTTTTGTTCTGCATACCTTTGTCAGGGGAACTAGCTACGGTTGTGTTGTGAGACCATTTCCAGTGCACTGCAGCAAGTAGTCTTTACCCCATCAAATCTTTCAGGAATGCTAATCTTCTTAAAGTATGTCTGCATTTGATCTGATAACAGACAAAAAATTTCACTTCACCTTAGGCAGCAAAGACAAGAAAGTATCATTTCTCACACTCTCTTTGATAGATTTTCTTCTCTTTCTGTTAAAATGAGATTATCTTTTCCAGACATTGTAATATATTTGGGGGGAAAAAACCCAAACTTCTACTATAAATACTCTACAATGGCCTGATCTACGGAATGAGACTCATCTTGAAGTAGAAGTTACCCTAAGGATGACTCGCTATCAAGTTTATTCCAAGCAGTTAAGCCTCAAGGAAAGCAGGGTTCTCCTCCCTTTCCTCTATAGTCTCAATTTAACATCTATTTTAGCCTTCAAATGACTTTAGGTTAAAACATTTTCCTGCTGTTAGCAAGTGTGCTAACTTTGGTAATCATACATCCAAGATATCAATTAGTGTTCTATTTGGTATCTGAAAATCTAAATTATGGAAGCACACCTTTCTTTTCATAGCCACACTGATAATGATAATTAGAAAGCTGGTGCCAATGGCATAGCTCAAACCTCGAGATGAATTAAATACTTGGCTATTATAATAAAATTTCAGAACCTAAAACAGGAACAAAGTGGGAGTTGTTAGAATGTTATCTTGCCTCTACCCCCAATCCTAGGGAATTATGTATGCCTTTTATTATCATTATTATTACCTGGCCAGCTACACAGAGCTCAAGTAGAGAGAGGTGGTAATTGTTTACAGATCTGGGGTATTCTGGATAGAGGTAGTCTTTCTGTTATGCCTTGCTGCTGCAGGTGGAATGCAGGTCGATTTTCAGTGGCACGTGGAGTTGGTGCTAGTGCTGTGCTGTTGATCTGGCATCACGTCCTTCAATCCAGCTTCCACATTGCTGCTAGAATAACTCTCCTGCTCTGTCATTCCCCTTCTCAAAGTCTTCCGTGCCTCGTCACATGTGATGATTGTGTCCGTGTCAGGCATCCAAGGCGTTCTGCTCTCCAATGCCTTATAGCCCACTGCTCTGTTTCATACACTATGAGGCTCAGGTGAAACACAGGAACTGCCTCCCACCTCCCTCACCCCCCAGCTTTTCCTCACATTGCTCTCTGTGTATTTGGAAGCTGGATCCTCCTGCCCTCCCAGCCCCGATTCCCACACTTAAAGTCCAGGCCTACAAACCATGCTATTTTCTTTATAATGACTTCCTGATCCCCGATAGCATCTTCTGAATTTTCATGGTATTTTATCTGAAAGTCTCTAATTTGTGCCATTTTCTCTCCTGTCTTGTGGTAATTATTGGACACGTCTTATCTCTCCTAAAAAGAATAAGGTCCAGGTGGGCAGAAATTATCTTCTGCCCTAGAACTATAATTCTTAAAAATTCAGGCAAAGAAAGATGTGCTTTTGATGGGACTCAGAGCTGTGTTTTTTTTCCTAGCAATGTTCATATTTCAGTAAGGTTTATTCTCATTTCTGCTGGTGACTGTGAATAATTACATTTTGCCTGATGTTGATACTATAGACCTGATTTGAGGCAATCGAATGTCTGTGACTTAGTGAAAGGAGAATGTTTTTTCAAGAAAGGTTGTACTGAGAAGGCATTTGTTTTAGGCATTAAAATATTCAACCATTTTGGGTTGAAAGCATCATGGAATAATTTTTAAGTCAATATTTTAGTTTTACTTTCAAAATGTTCCATTGTGGTTTTCAATACTTTTATTGTCCATCTTAAACTCTATTACACGTCATCTAAATTAGCAATCATTAAAACAAATGCACTCTGGTGGTGGTAGAAGAACTAAATTCAATTTAACAAAATGCATGGAGTACTGACTGTGTAAGATGATCATACGGAATTACATAATGAAAACAGTCTATTTGCTCAGGTAGCTCAAAATCTAACAGCCCAAGTTTTAAGGTACAGTCACAAAAAAGCAGTTGGAGAACATTTTGTTGGGATTTATATGCACATATAGAGTCAGAATAAAGACTTCATATTTGTTTAAATATTCACTTACCATGCCACCATAGGAGTAGGTATTTTTTTCTTATTTTAACATTTTCTCAACCCTAATGCAAAATATATAATTAGAGCAATATATAGCTTGGACAATACAAAATCGTTACAATTTGAGTTTCTCCAAGGCCTCGCCAGCCTTAGGAATATTTAACTGTTCTCAGAGTGTCAATGACGTTATCAGAACCCAGAAACAAGTAGGCTTCGTAGTACATTTCTGTAGCTTTTCTGATTGTGCCATGTTATTTTTAGTGAAAGCAAACAGTAAAATTTGAAAAAGTCTGAATCTCTTCTTGATCCACTACAGAGCACTTATACTTTATTCAACTCAATGATGAAACTTTTTTGATGATTATTTATTCATGTTTTGATTATCTGGTTTTTGATGGCGGTTGTTGACTGGCTTCTACCCTCTGAACTCTCCAGAGCTCTTAGAATCAAATAACTTTGGAGATAGGAGGGACTTGGTGATCTATCCAGTTCTTATTTCCCATTCTCTAGGGAAGAATCTGAGACCTAGAGAGGCTAATGGCCCATTGTCATTCAGTAGTTTAATAATTTACGGTGACTAGAACCTGTATTTTCGCATTTCTCATTTAGTGTTTGATTAGTCTACTATGAAAAGCAGTTAGGAAGAATTCTAGTTGTCATCAACCTTGTGAGGTCTATGACGAGTTAAACATGATTTTTAAGGAAGGACTGGCCTTTGATTAATGGCACACGCGCTGCCCAGCTTCAACACTTTTTCTTCCCAACATAAATGTTTCTTTGAAGGATTCTCTTTGTAGTTGTTTCTAAAACTAATTTTCCCTTTGGGGCTCTTTATCCCACGTTCAGTGGTTCTTTTACCTTTATCTCTGATGTGAAACCTTATCAAATGCACTTTTTTCCCCCTAAAATATTAACTATATCTCAGCCCCTAAATATCTTTTATCTAGAATGGCTGTGATATGTTCAAAGAAGTCCTGCAGATTAGTTATGCAAGCCTGAATCCATCATGGCTAGTATTCATCAAGTGATGCTTTAGCACTCTGCCTGAGATGATTGTTTGACCAACCCCTGGGGTCTTCCTCATTTCAATTAGCACATGCATGAAGGATGGAGAGAGAAGAAATCTTCACTCTGGGTACTACTAGTGGCAAATGTCCCTATTGCTTTTAGATCTATGAAGAAGTCTTCTGTTTTTAGGTTTAAGATCTGCAATTATGTGCTTCTCGAAACTTCGCTTTTCTCAGAGAACACGCTGATGTCTCTAGTATTTCTATATTGCGCAGTTACAGTTGCTTATCCTTTTCTTTTGCTTTAGAATAAAAATGAAGATAATAGGTATTGTACAAGCTGGGAGAAAAGATTGTGCTACTCTGATACAGGATAAGAAAAAAAGGGAGAGTGGCTTTATCTCTCATGTGAGAAGGTAATTGTGTTTATACTGACTGTTACTCTTTGGCCTGTGAATTCTTTGCACTCTATTTAATTTCCGGAAGAGAGGCATTTATGTGTAAGATATTTTATATTTCATTATGAAATAATAAGAGAGCTAAAGCAAGCTTGATTAAATTATAGCTATCCAAAGATAGAGAATTTTTAGTTCCAAATTTAGTGTTGTGCAATAGGGCTTGTCAATTAACAGCAATAAAAATGGCTGGAGCAGACCCATGAGCATATTTAGCTGGCTCCTGGATGCATTCTTTGCAATAAATTTAAAATTCATCTCATCATTTTATAATAAATGAAAAACTTTCACCAAATAGTAATGCTCTTTTTATGGTAACATGGAAAAGAATTAGAGGGTACATAAAATAGAAATATAAAGAAATCCCTTCGGCTTCTTTCTGTGACAAAGTGGCATTACAGAATTAATTTATTCCTCTTTAAATGTAGTCCCAAAGAGGAAAAGCAAAGAATGTTTACTATATGCCTGATGCATCAAGAGAATTTTTTTTACTCTCATCAAATTAGCCTATTTTTAGGAAGTTTAGATATTTAAATTGGATTATAAAGATATGACCCCTCATGTTTTCCTTTAAAGTTTCCAAATGTGTCATTTTTTGTGTTTAAATTAGAGGCACATTTTATAGCATCATTGATAAGCACTTTCAGTGTTGACTGCATACTAGATAATAAAGTAGATTAAAAGGTTCTTGAGTTGTCTACAAACCAGTAGAGTGATAGGATACACATGAAAAAGGAAATTGGAAATGTCTTTGGAACTATGTTTATTTAAAACATATTTCTGAACCCTATTTAAGAGGAAACATGTTAGGCCACTTAGGTGAGGGTACAAAACTATGTGTTCTACAGCAGCCCCTGCCATTTATAAACTCACATCCAATGAAATAAGGCAGGTTATTTCTCTTCTGCTCAAAACCAGTTTCCCATGTCACTCTAATTAGAAGTCAAATGTTTATGGTGTCCTCGTGACCTCTAAGACTTAACGGAATAGGCACCTCCCACTCCCATCCCATCCTTGCCACTGCTTTGATGTGCTTTTTCAACACAAGCTTTCTCACCATTACTCCAAAAAGCGTGCCTCAGGGCTTTTGCACATCTGCTTAAAGGCTTTCTCAGGTATCCACAAGGATGGCTCCTTCACTTACTTCTTCATTCTAATCCTGAGTCAAAATCTCCTCAGTGAGGCCTTCTTTGACCACCAACTCTAAAATCAAAACCCATTCCCATACCTCATATATTCCTCCATATTTGTCTTCCTTAGCATTTATTATGACCCAACATACTATATATTGTGCTTATTTATTTATTACATTGCCCATTTTCAAATAGATTACAAAATCTTTGATCATGGGAAATTTTGTCTTCTACATTCCCTACAGTGTGCCTGAAAAGAAACACTGCCGCACTATAGATGCTCAGTAAATATCTGCCTAACGAATGAATAAATAATTAGACAAAGAGAACATGTTCACTGATAGCTATGACATAATAAATCAATTGTAAATAGTATAAGCAGGAAATGGATATAGTCTTTAAATTGTGGAATTCTACAGATCTATGTTTTGGGATGGCCTTTGTGAGTGGAATACTTTTAATCTCTGTTGTATTTTCTGTACAATGGGTTTATGTGGTTAATAAACTACCTTTTTTCTCCCATAAATACCAATGATAGAGCACTATTATTTCTTTAGATTTTTTCATTTTAAAGAGAAGCTAGGAATACATCTATTCTTTTCTGAGAGTAATTATGAAAATACATCAATTGTTAAGAATAATTCCACTTTAAAATATGCAACGTTTGATAATAGATCTCAAATATGAAATTAATTTCTTCTTTTCTAATCAGCCTCCTCCTATTTGGAGTCTTAATAGCTGAAATAACAGAGATCCATTGTGTTTTTAATCAAATTAGCAGGCAGATTTCCTTCTTTATTGCCCTTCCATAAAAATCTATTTAGCATAAAATAAGGATGCTGTAATGTTTCCAGGCAATATTTGATTATGTACAGACTTAAATGCTTTCAATTCTAACCAATTATTGGAGGGTGCATCTAATTATATCTTCACTTCTAATTCAGCAATCTGTTTTTCCAGTTGTTTCAATCTGGCATATCACTCTTTTTCCTATCAGCAGAAGAAAAAAAAGATATAATAGACCTGCATAGCATTGATCAAGCAATTTCCCTAAATGAATAACTGGTGTTCTTTATGGGCAACACTGGAAGCTGCAAACAAATATCATCATTCATTCAACTAATTGGGGAAAAAATCACTAAGAAGAAAGAGGATTTAAAAACTAACTTTCCACAAAAATGAGAGTCACGGATGATTAATAAACAGGTTGCCATTAATGAGCATGTAAATGCGTGCCTGTGTGTGTAAAAGGTGCCATAGTATAGCTGGGTGAGAGTGCTGAAGTGAGTAGAGGGAAACAGGAGACCCAACTTGGACAGGAAGAACACATTGATAAACAGTTTACTGTTTATCTGGAAAGCCTTACCTCTACCCTAGGTAAGTTGAGGCTTTCTGAGACAGGTGCACAACCAGAGTTCACTATTGTCAAAGAGCAAAAGCAAAGCAGATGCGTGCCATGGAGTGGGCACAGGGAATCTGCTTAAACTATTGCCCTCTGTCATATGGCCCCTTCCTGGTTTCTAACAAGGCAGTGTGATTCCCACTTATTTCCTTTATTCACAAAGACACATGACTTTGCTATACTGTCTAAAATTTCAATCCATTCACCAGATTCATATCTTTATATTTTAAAATAATCTTGTTGAACAAACAAATAGTACAACAGTTGTGAATGGCCCTGTCTTAGCACTGACCTATACTAAGGATATGGCATGCCTGAGGGTTGGAAGTTGAGGCATGGGGAAAGGGTGCTCAAAAGTAAGAAGGAAGATAGGAAGAACTAGAGGGAAGGGAAAGGAAGGAGGGGAGGAAGAGAGGGAGGGAGGGAGGCGGGAAGAAAAGAAAGAACTATATGACTTACCTGCTTTGAAGAAAATATCTCCTTGTGCTAACCATTAATTTCTATCTTATCGGGGCCCTCATCATCCTTACTCTGGCCCTCATGGCCATACTGACCTCGCTTACAGTTTTCTAGGCACTCTGAAGAAGTTCCTGTTTCATCATCTCTCATTTTCCTCTCTCTGCCTGGAATGCCACATTCTAGGAAACATTCCCTAAGCCTCCAGACCACTCTGACCACTCTGTGCCTGATGCCTACACCACCCACTCTCCACTGTTTTTTCTTACTGATTGAAATCAATTTGCCAAGTAGGAGTTTGCATGTGTACTTTCCTTCCTTGGACAAGAAACCACTCAAGGCAAGGAGCTATACTTTTGTGTTCTTGTTTTTTCAGTAGCTCACACAGTGCCTGGCAAATACTGTACACTCAGTGAAGGCTTGTTGGATTAATGCCTGTGAAGAAATCTCTCAACTTCCCTAAATTATTCTGCTGTTGTGTAGGCGAAATAACAACATAGGTAGTGTTTGTGAGCGCTGCTGTGTTCCTCAGCACTGAGGGGAGCAGTTACATTCTGTATGTCATTTCATCTTCATAGCTAACTAAATGGCTCTCAGTACCTGCATTTTCCAGGCATGGAACTTGGAACATAGGTGTAGAGAGGCTAAGGAACTTGTCCAAGGTCATGCAATTACAAAAAATGCACAAAATCAGATGAGGAGGCAACGTAGTAGATGAGAATTCTTTCAGGTTAAAATAGTCTTGGTGTCTTTTCTAGCTGTGACATTGACTGTTTATGGCATTTAGGGAAGGACCTCAAACTTCCCTATATTCAAATTCCCTCTTTCTGAAATGCAGGCAAAATATCTGCTTTGTCAAAATCATAGGACTTCTATGAGGTGATACGACTTAATCAAGGTGAAAATGTTCTTTAAAATACTATGTTGCTATGATTTTAAGTTTATTATGATAAAAACTTGATCATTCTATGTATTCTCCCCAGAGCTAATGCTCTTTCTTAGGTAAAAAATAACACTAACAAGAAAATAATAACAATAATGAGAAACCCATATTAGCATAATATACAGCCATGGAGTGCTAATATGTATATTCTACTCTCTACACGTTGTATGTATATTTTAATGAGATTTTTGAGGATTCACAAACAAAATAATGTATCTTGATCCTTCAAGTAGATTTTCTCTTCTGTAGCAAGACACAACCTCTGATTTAGGATCAGATTCATCTGGTCATACTATGTTCATTAATGATGAACCTCTAAGTGGCTCCTAACTCAAGTCTGTTTTGATTCTGATCATTTTCTCTCTGTAGCTCTTCTGGGATTTGGTCTTTTGTTCACTTTTGGCAAATTGCAGCCTGCTTTTTCTCTTAGATTGGACACTGACATAGTCTAACCTTTTACTGGTCATTGCTCTTATTTATAACTTGATCATGTTTCCCTTTTTCCTATTTATGGCCAGAAGGAAGATAATTTAAGTACTTCTACTATCACAGATTAATCTTGCCTTTAGTATCACTTATTAATATAAGAAGGAGCTGTACAGATGAATTTAAGAACTAGAAACTTGCCTTAGGACTAGAAAATTCTACCGGGATTGATTTTCTGTGCCAACTTCCTATACTTGGTTTCATCTCTGAAATCACTAGTTTTTAAAAGGGTCTTATAGCTTATTAGGCAAGTTTATGAGCAGGATACCCATGTGTATAAGCTATTTGCTTTAGCCTTGACATTAAAATATCCTTTCACAGATAAACATGTATTAGATAGTTAGATATGTTTGGGCTAATTAATCCCTACAGAAGTGCTGGTATGTAAAGTAAAGGAGGGATACAGTTAGAATTGGGAGAGGTATGTCCAGCAGACAAGGAGAAGGGTTATGTATTACAATAAAAGTAACCAAGTGGTAGCCAGCTAAATCTCAGAGAAGACAACCAGTATCCGGAGATGTAGTTGTATGTCAAGGACCGGTCTACCACTGTCAAATTCCCAGGTTTCTTGGGTTCTCACCTTGCAACACAATTCTAGAGCTGTCTCTGAAAACTCAGATACCATATGATTTCACTCATATATGGAATATAAGAAACAAAACAAATCAGCAAAGGGAAAAAGAAGAGAGAAAGAAGCAAACCAAGAACAGACTCTTAACTATGGAGAACGTACTGATGGTTACCAGAGGGGAGGTAAGTAGGGGATGGGTTAAATAGGTGATGGGGGTTAAGGAATGCACTTGTTATGATGAGCACCAGGTGTTGTATGGAAGTGTTGAATCACTATATTTTACACCTGAAATTAATATTACACTGACTGTTAACTAACTGGAAAGTATTTATTTATTTTTTAAAGATGTATTAATTGAGAGAGAGCTAGTGTGAGCAGGAGGGAGGGGCGGAGAGGGGGAGAGTGAGAATCCCCAGCAGACTCTGAGCTGAGCATGGAGTCCGACATGGGGCTCGATCTCACAACCCTGAGATCATGACCTGAGCCAAAACCAAGCGTCTGATGCTTAACCGACTAAGCCACCCAGACACCCCTAACTAACTGGAATTCAAATAAAAACTTAGGAAAAAAAAAACCCTTCTCCCATGCTAGTACTATCCTATCTCCTTTGTCGTAACACCTTGAAAGGGCAGGTGAAGTTTGTTACTAACTTCCTCATCTCATTTATTTCTTGACTCTCTTCAATCTGGCTTGAACTCCAACCACTACTGGAACTCCTCCATTGAAGTCACTATTAACTCCCAAGTAGCAAATCCAGAGTTGTTGTTGTTTTTAACATAGTAGCTTTTTGATATTATTTATATACCATACAATTCTCTCTTTTAAAGTGTACCATTCAATGTTTTTAATACACTTACAGTTGTATTAAATACAGCAACCATCACTATAATCAATTTTAAAAGACCTATACACTGACACTATAAGAAAACTATTAGCCATTCAAGACGTAAATAAATGGAAAGATATTTTGTGTTCATGAATTGGAAGAAATACTGTTAAAATGCCCATGTTATCCAAAACAATCTACAAAATCAATGCAATCCCTACTAAATTTCCAATGACATTTTTCACAGAAATAGAAAAAAAATCCTAAAATTTGTATGGAGCCACAAAAGACCCCAAAAGCTAAAGCAAACTTGAATAAGAACAACAGAACTGGAGGTATCATGCATCCTGATTTCAAACTGTATTACAAAGCTGTAATCAAAACAGTATGGTATTGGCATAAAAACAGATATATATAGATCAATGTAAAGAATAGGGGGCCCAGGAATATCCCACACATTTATGATCGATTTAGGACAAAAGAGACAAGAATATGCAATGGGGAGAGGACAGGCTCTTCAATAAATTGTGCTGGGAAAACTGGATAGTCACATGCATGGATGAAACTCGACCCCTATCACACAAAAATCAAGCCAAAAGAGAATAAATACTTGAAACCATAAAACTCCCAAAGGAAAACAGGCAATAAGCTCCTTGACATTGGTTCAGGAGATGCTTTTTTGGATTTGACACCAAAAGCATAGGCAACAAACACAAAAATAAACCAGTGGCACTACATCAAGCTAAAAAGCTTCTGCACAGGGGCACCTGGGTGGCTCAGATGGTTAAGCGTCCGACTCTTGGTTTTGGCTCAGGTCATGATCTCATGGATCTAACTTGAGCCCCACGACAGGTTCTGTGCTCAGCAGGGAGTC
Source organism: Eumetopias jubatus (assembly GCF_037043125.1). NCBI lineage: Eukaryota > Metazoa > Chordata > Mammalia > Carnivora > Otariidae > Eumetopias > Eumetopias jubatus. Next base: position 63,716,868 of record NW_028274812.1, read on the forward strand.
TGCTTGAAGACTCTCTCCCTCTGCCCCTCCTCCCACTCATCATCTCTCTCTGTCTCTTAAATAAATAAATAAATCTTAAAAAAAAAAAGCTTCTGCACAGTAAACAAAACCATCAACAAAATGAAAAGGAGGAAATATATGCAAATCATATTTCTAATAGGGGGTTAACATTAAAAATATATAAAGAAACTCATACTCCCTCTTTTTTGGTCCACTCTCTACGCTTAGTTTCCATGACTCTGCTCACTGTCTTTCCACCTGCATACTTAGTCATCAGACTCTTTGTTCCTGTTGTGCTCTCTAGATTTCACATTCTGACTATTGTCTCTTGACTTCCTTCATCAATTTCCACGAATTTACCACCTATTTGCTATATGCCCATGGCCTAGGCCTTTTCCTTGAATTCCGTGGTTCTTTATCCAACTATATACTGGGAATCTCTTCCTTGATCTTCTACAGATACCTCAAACTCGACATATGTGAAAACAGATTTTCCATTTTATCTCACTGAATTCTGATGCTCTTTTTATGTGCCTGATTTTAGTAAGTGGCTCCAACATCCACTAACCACCAAAACCATAAACTTGAATCACTCTTGCATTCTAATCTCTGACACTCAGAGAATCTTCAAATCCTGCCATTTCTCTCTAATGTATTTTTAATCTTTTTACTTCTTTCCAATATGATTGTAGCTACTTTTGCTCAGGTTTTTTTTGTTTTGTTTTGTTTTGTTTTGATTTGAAAAAGTTTTCTAAATAGGTCTCTATTCATCCTTCACATTATTGCTACAGTGGTCATTTTAAAAAGAAAATTTGGAGAAGTTCCAAACTTTTAAACAAGGCATAAAAGATTCTTCATAATTTGGATGCTGTTTGCTTCTGCTGTCTTACTCCTACTGCTCTCAAAATATTTTTGGCAGACATCCTTTCTACGGGATTTACCAGAACCTTTCATATGTTAATGAAAAGAAACTTAGAGGAGACTATGGTAGGCAATATTTCTGAAATTTATTTGATCATGGAACATTTTTTCTTTTTTCATAAAATAGTTAATAATCTCTTAGAACTAGTACTATTCCAATATTTGGGAAAATGATCTACTAGCCTATATACTTTGTCTAGATGTTATCATCAGGATCAATATCGTTAAAGTCTAAAAACCAATAAGAAAAGGACATTTCAAAAGAAACTAATCACTAAAGCATAGCTTCCACATTGTATTATAGATAACCTGTCACAAACATAATACTTTTGGGATAATTTGAAAAATCTCTTTAATTCTAACCAAAGAAATAAAAATAAACCTGTATTTGTCTAGATTTAGTAAAGAAAAATTGATATTCTATAAAATTGAAGTGTTTTATTTTAATTATTACCCAATTCTAAGGTAAATATAGGATATGAAGCATTTCTTTTATTTTTCAAATGTAACTGCATTTCTGTCAAGATTTTCGGCATATAATGCATGTCATACCTTAGATAGCTGAACACTAAAATGGAAGAATATGAATATTCTCAGTGTTGAAAGTAGCTTACAAAGCAAAAGTCTTATTCTCCAGCACATATCATGTTAATTTCCAGCCAGTAGGCAATTTTTTTAAACATGGAGATTAAATTGAGTTTTGCATTTTCCACACTGAAGGCAATCAATAACTGGTTAATGATTTTTTTTTTTCTGAAAAAAGTGACCTCTGCTTTAATGGTGTCTGATTATAGTGACACTTCTTCTCTGAAAATTTTACATGAACACTTCAAACTGTGTTTAAGTATTCCTGAAAGAGAAACTTCTGCTTTAAAAGAAGTAACACATGCTGCAGAAAGGACGGGGTTTCTTGACTAGTAGAATTCACTTGTAGACTCTTGAAAATGTCTGTATGTTAAAATAACAAGTGATATAAGAGGTAGGCAGGAAGGAACAGGATGCTTTGTTAAGGAATCCAACTCAGTCCTGACCGCTTCTGTATTGCTGATAGACTACACACCAATATAAGTTCAGCCTGTTCAGTGTGTCCTCAACTTTGTTGCTAACAATCTGTGCCAACAGAATTTGCTCTCTCTTTTTTGCATTAGGAAATGGCATTTCAAATTTCACTTTCCTTATAAAATAAGTAGTGTTAAAAAAAAAAAGAACACATAGGTGCTTCAGTGCTGTTACACAAGAATATTCCGTTGCCTGGCTTCCTTTGGAAGCTATCATTTTGCATTGTCAGCATGTGGATCTATTTTAATAAGACAACCGATGAAAAAAAATAGAAGCACATGAAAGAAAAAGTAAGGAATGAAAATCAAGTAAAACCTCATCTTTGTTAAGAGTATCCTGCCTCTGTCATTTAAAGATTCTTTCTCTAAAAGTCATTTTACCCAAAGGTAGTTAATACCTAGTTCTGTACCAGAAAACTATTGCTGCCCTCTTTTTTTATTAAGAGAGGGCAGGACTGATTCAGAACAGGTAACATCTGTACTTTCTTGTAGTTTATTATTGAAAGAGGCAATAAGAATGGAGACAAGTATGTAGAATATCCACCAACCAGTAAACTGAGAGGACAATCCAGTGGTTCAACAGGTGAGCAGTTAGTTATGAGCACACAGAGACCCACTTTCCTTCTTTTAGTATTCCTGGGATGCTCCATAGAGCTCCTCAGTTTATAGCTTCAGGTAGCCTGTCATATATAGTGTGTTAAGTAAACTTTTAATTTCAGGATAGTTTTACACTTACAGTCATGTTGCAAATATAGGACAGAGGGTTTTTGTGTACTCCAAATCCAGTTTCCCCTATTGTTAATGTCTTATGCTACCATGACTCATTTGTCACAACTATTGAACCAAGACTGATACATTATTATACACCAAACCCCATACCTCATTCAGATTTCTTTAATGTTTATCCAGTGTTCTTTTTCTGTTCCAAGACCTCATCCAGGATACCACGTTATATTAACATGTGCCCTTAAGTGCAATTCTTTGCTGTGACAGTTTCTTCGAAGTTTCCTTATTTTTAATAACCTTAAAGTATTGAGAAGTATTGGTCAGATATCTTGTGGAATAACTCTCAGTTTGGATTGTTTAAGATTATTCTCTTGGTTAGAGTGAGATTATGGGATTTGGGGAGGAAGACCAAAGAGAGCAATGAAGTGCCATTTTTATCACACTATACCAAGGATACATGCTATCAGCATGACTTACCATGACTGATAACATTCACCACCTGACGGAGGTAGTGTTTATCAGGTTTCAACATTGTAAAGTTCCTCAAGTTCTACATTTCCATGCTGTAGTATTTGAGAAGAAGTCATTACAGGCAGCTCACATTTAAGGAGCTGAGAGTTATGCCCCCTCTCCTTGAGGACAGAGTATTTACACAAATTATTTGGACTTTTTCTGTATAAGAGACTGTCTTTTCTCTTTCATTTATTTATTTAAACATTTATTCATATAAATATGCACTAGTGGATATTCATTTTATACATTGGGTTACACTGTAATACTACAGCATTTGCTATGTTGATAAAATTATTCTATTTTACTTTACTCAAAACTGGCCATTACGGGCGCCTGGGTGGCTCAGTCGGTTAAGCGACTGCCTTCGGCTCAGGTCATGATCCCAGGGTCCTGGGATCGAGCCCCATGTCCGGCTCCCTGCTCAGCAGAGAGCCTGCTTCTCCCTCTCCCTCTGCCTGCCACTCTGCCTACTTGTGCTCTCTATCTCTCTGTCAAATAAATAAATAAAATCTTTAAAAAAAAAAAACAACTGGCCATTACGAGTTCTTACAGTTGGTTCCTTTGATAGGCTCCCATTCTTTTATTTTTTTAATTTATTTTTTAAATTATTTTCTTTTTTTTTTTAAAGATTTTATTTATTTATTTGACAGAGAGAGACACAGCGAGAGAGGGAACACAAGCAGGGGGAGTGGGAGAGGGAGAAGCAGGCCTCCCACTGAGCAGGGAGCAGCCCGATGTGGGGCTCGATCCCAGGACACTGGGATCATGACCTGAGCCGAAGGCAGCCACTTAATGACTGAGCCAGCCAGGCACCCCTTTTTATTTATTTTTTTAATTTATTTATTTATTTTGAACAGTTCCTTACTTCTGGTAAATGAGATCCTTCAGGCTCATCTAGTGTATTCCTTGCCCCAGCCTTGAAATCAGCCATTCCTTCAAAGAGCCCTGGTTTCATTTATTGGAGAATGGTATTAGAATCCCTTTACATTTTGAATGGAATAGTATTTACTGAATATTAAGGAATGAAAAGGAATCTGGGAATGATTTTTGTTAAGGAATACAACTGGCCAAAAAAACATGTCCTTTGGCAAATGGTCTGACCACTACCATTTAAGATCACTATACCACCCCCCTCCCCACCCCAAATGAAAACATATGTGAAAGGAGAAATTTAGAACATGAGAAAGAAGAAAATACAACTACCAAGTCTCTGAGGAAAAAAGTCACATCTCACGGGTTCATCCCTGCAGCATTTTACAATATGCTCTGAATTAATAAGTTCTTGATAAATATTTGCTAGTTGATTTAAGATGGCCATGAATCTAAATTTTGGCTTGATGCATACGGAAAAGGTAAATGTCAAAGGTTTAGCAACTGTTGTGTTTCCATGTGCCTATACACTATTCCATTTTTTCAGTATGTAGTCTATATGCTGTAAAGATCAAGTTTGATTCATGTCATATTAAAATTTTATATTCATAAGTCATGTTAAATTATTTGTGAAATGTGAGAATAGCTTTTGATTTGAAAGTATGATGATACTTATTTCTTTTTTCCTATTGCTTTAAAACCCAACAATGTCCCCAACCTCCTACCCACACAACTTCACAATACTTAAATGATTCTTTATATTTCTTTGGAGTAAAATTTGCTCTCTTCTGAATGTAAAAAGCATTAGGATAATGTACAAGGGCTGTGAAGGAGCTATTCCTAAGCATGACATCAATCTTTTAGCATCTGCAGACCACTTAATGGATACTTAGTACGCAAAATGATTGCCGATTTTAGGTACATTAAAATGTTCATCACAATTAAAATATAAAGATAAAATATGATGACATTATATAATCATTTCATAACTGCAAGAAGATGCTGTTTAAATCTGACTTAAGGATAAATTGGTACTAATGCATTCTGTTTCTTAGTAAAATTAAATCTAAACTTTCAATTATATCTATTAAGATTTATAGCAAGCATTCAGAAGATTTGTTAAGCAGTTTTGAATGCTGAGATATTTCTTCTTGAATCCAATTTCTGGTGCTTCATCAGATATTAAGTCAACATATCATGCTCAAAGCTAAAAGGTTAAGTGATTCAACTCATTCAACTATTCAGAAGTCAAGGGTAAATGACTTTTTAATAAACTCTTTGGTGATATTTTACTTTGAAATGATTTCTTCATGATCTAATACAGCATATGGATGTGATTTTTAAATATGCCCAATGATATCACATCCATTTACATCAGTGTATCAATAGGAACACATCAATATATTCCTCAGGCAACTAGGAGATAAAGAAAATCATCAAGTATTAGAAAAAGTCAGTCTATCAGGATTTTGCAGGATTTTCTTTTGGTCTTAAGGGATCCTGTTATCTTTATCTCAGAAAAGTCATGTTTCTGTCAATGAGTAAGTGATTTTGTCTATGCTAGACACTGAATGTATCATTGAGATATGCTGCTTGAGGAAGTCACTTGAAATTACACACATGGAAGTATGGTTTGGGAAGAAATGTTTGTTTCTTTGCCCTCATTTCAAAAGTACCTCTCCGTTCAACAGCCAGTATACTGTCAAAGAGAAAAGTAGAGTTTTACATTTGCTGTGCATATTTTTACACTGTATACTTACTGTCCATAATCTTTTCATATTTCCATTGCTCATTATTTCTTTTGATGTTGAGCTATGGTCAGAATTAATTAGATTGGCTGGCCAACTGGTCCCTGGCTGAAAGCAGTTTAAGTATTGGCACTAAGGTGCAGCCTCTGGCCATTTGCTTATTAAAACCTTCCCTGGGGCCAATAACTTGTGCTTACTCATCTCTAATCCCAGTAGAATATTGTCTGAGGCTACAATATTTTTCCAAAGAATAATAAGCAGTAACTAAAGAAATATCTCTTCTCTCCTAGCACAAATTTGCAGTGAATGAAATGTCCTTCATATATATGAACCATACACAGGCTAACATTTGATTTTACCACAAACATCTGAGTTTTTTGGTAACTATGGACAAAACTATCAGCCAGAAGACTCAGACAATAGTTTCTTAATGACATTGTCTGCAGTTCATATTACGTGGCATTCAGTAAAGTCATCTGACAAAGTGATTTTGCCAATAACTTGTTCTTCTTTGTTTCCAGGCAACATATTAGTTCTTAACTTTGCAACTGGTTTTACAAACTCCTCAGCAATAGCATGTTTTGTCCCTTTTTGAAAATGCCATGAGATTTGAATGTGTCATGCAGCTATTTGACAAGATTCCATAATAGATAATGCATTGGGGATTAGGGACAACTGAATTGCAGTTGTCCCACAAAATAGAATGTAGGTTATTCATCAAAAATTAACTTAAAATTTCTGGAAACAAATTAGGAAATACTAACAAAAGTTAAGATGTATATACCACAGGAGATAGGTAGCATAGTGAAATGGTTACACACATGGGTTTGGAATCAATTTGTATTGGTTATAATTCTAGCTTTACATGGACTTCTGTCAAGTTATTTGTCTGTATTAATCCTCAGTCACCCTGTCTGGTAAAATGACATTAATGCTGGTACCTATCTCACAGGATTATTGTAATAAGTATATGAAATAACATATATATTATGTATTTTATATATAAAATATTTTTACTGTGATTGTCACATTGTTGTCATTCAATAATTGGTGGCTACATTTGAGAACTGAAGTAGGAGTATTTAGTGAAGGACACAGGTAGCTTCATACAAGGATGGAAGCATTGTTTGCAATCTCTAAGTATAAGATATAAGGTAAATGGTTTTGAATAAGGGTTTAAAAAATATGGTCTAAACAAAGGATAGAATACTATAGAGTTAAAACAATGCTATTGACTTATATTTGTTGACATAAAAAATATCCAGGATAGAGTCACAAAAGAAACATAAAACTTTAGGTCCGGTGTGACCCCAATGACAGCAACAAAAAACCTATTAGCTGTGGGTATGCACATACTATACCTTTAAACCCTATACACCAAAATATTAACATTGTTATTTTTATCTTTTGGTATTAGCTGCAGTTTAATAATGAGCATATGCTAATTTTATTTTAGAATGCATTTTCTTTTTTTTTTTTAAAGATTTTATTTATTCACTTGAGACACAGAGATACAGAGAGGGAGAGAGAGCATGAGCAGGGAGAGAGGCAGAGGGAGAGGGAGAAGCAGGCTCCCCGCTGAGCCAGGAGCCTGATGTGGGGCTCGATCCCAGGACCCTGGGATCATGACCTGAGCCGAAGGCAGATGCTTAACCATATGAGCCACCCAGGCACCCCTAGAATGCATTTTCTTATCTGTTTATATCTCTTCTCTTTACTTCTGTCTTTCAACTCTCTCCAAACTTATGTGTCTGGTAATTTTACAAGATTTATTTATTTATCTGAGAGAGAGAGAGAGAGCGAGTGAGCACAGGGAGAAGGGCAGAGGGAGAGAATCAGACTCCCTGCTGAGCAGGGAGCCTGTCACCAGGCTCGATCCCAGGACCATGAGATCATGACCTGAGCTGAAATCAAGAGTCATCTGTACTTAACTGACTGAGCCACCCTGGTGCCCCATGTATCTGATATTTTTTTAAAAACTTGTCAATCTCATATTTGTGGGGCTTCTCTATTTAAGAGTCATGAAAAGGGAAGCACTTAAACATATCTGTCTGAAATCATTTTAAAAATCACTCTTAATTTAGTTCAACTATTAAAATTCTACAGTAAAAATTAAGTAAAGTAAAATTATAGCTGTCCAACATAGGATCATAGGAACTTACAAATAAAGAATATCTCTCAAAGATCAAAAAGCAAAATTTATTTTTTCCTCGAAAGACTACTGATTCTGCAAATAATTTTGAAAAGGTATAATCTATATAAGCATACAAAACTGGATAAAATAAGATAAAACAATAGTAGGTCAGTCTATAAATTAGTACTTTGTAATCCTTTTGGCAGAGCTGTAGAACTAATAGTTAAAAGTTGTTGAAAATGTATTACGTGTGAAGTACTAAGTCCTTACACAGCTTAATTTTGTTAACTATCTGAGAAGACAGGGAGTAGGTTTATCCTCATTTCATAGATGAGGATGTGTAGCCTAGTGGGGTTAAATAACTTTGTCCAGGGTTCCTCAACCAGCAAGTTGTAGTGCTCAGGTCTGAACCTTACTGGTCTGCTATCCCTATTTATTAACTGAATTTTAAGAGATGTATGTATTATTTTAAAAATTAATCTAAAAAATTGAATACTCAAGTGTTTGCAATGATTTCATTACTATTTTCCTTTTTGGAGTTTTGTTTTATCCTTGTATTCTTCTGCTAACTGCTTTCATAGTTATTAAAGCAAAGCACCGCAGAAATGAAGATAGTGTTTTAAGCAAAGAATTGGGTTCTGAATGTGGGAAAAGTTTCTTAAGAGTTCTACCTCTCTGGTGCTATCATTTTGGACAATGGCATTTAAAGTTTTTGACTGTGACCTACAGTGAGACACACACACAATGCACATGCTCACAAATGGTCTGTACTGTCCACGTATATGCAAGAATATTAAGGAAAAGTTGTCTGAACCAGACAAAATAATACGCTTTTTTATTATTTGTCTTGCATTTTTAGAATAAGAGTCTGCAAACAGAACTTTGTTCAGGATGATTGTTTCATAAAGTTTTTGAGAGAGCTTATAGGAACTGATACATGCTTCTTACATTTTAGCACATTCTATTAAGGTATCTCGAAACATACCATAAAGTATTTCCTCATATCAAAAATGAATGTTTTGGGGTGCCTGGGTGGCTCAGTCATTAAGTGTAAGCCTTCGGCTTAGGTATCCAGCTCCGCCTCCGGGATCCAGCCCCGCCTCCGGCTCCCTGCTCAGTGGGGAGCCTGCTTCTCCCTCTCCCCCTGCCCCTGCTTGTGTTCCCTCTCTCACTGTGTCTCTCTCTGTCAAATAAATAAATAAAATCTTTTCAAAAAAATGAATGTGTCCAAAAAAAAAAAAAGATAGAATGTGTCTAAATCACCAAAACCAGAACATAACAAAACAAAATAAAGTTGAGTTAGGAGAAATAGCCAACAAAACATATCTAGGAGAGTACTGACAAGCTTCCAAACTGCCACCCCTCCACTTTGACTACCAGTCCATGGATAATTTTCAACATTTTTGTGAAGATATTAAAGATACTCTCCTATATCCATTTTCTATAATCTAATTCGTCTTCCTCTATTACCTGAACCATTGTTCTGCTATGGAATGCACACCTACACAGGATAACCAGACTATAACATGCAGCTGAAACTGAAAAAGGTTACATTCTATTTCAGGCGAAAGAACCGACATTTTGCTCATTCTCAGGAGCAGCTTATAAAAGCTTATTAGGAAAGAAAGAGCAGATATGTTAAATTCTTGCGAACTTTGTTTTTTACTCAATTTCCCTGAATGATGTTGAATATTTAAAAAAAAAGTGTTTAGCAAAGAAGGAAAGTTCCTACCCTAAATAAATTATTAGTACTTGTAGAAAGAAAATATAGCAAATAACATAAAAAAACAAAAAAAATCATATTTGTTCTGACATCAAATGATGCAAACGTAGAAGACATTCAGATGGCCAATAGACGCATGAAAAGATGCTCAACATCACTGATCATCAGGGAGATACAAACCAAAACCATGATATCACCTCATACCTGTCAGGTTGGCTAAAATCAACAACACAAGAAACAACAGGTGTTGGCGAGGATGCGGAGAAAGGGGAACCCTCTTACACTGTTGGTGGGAATGCAAGCTGGTGCAGCCACTGTGGAAAACAGTATGGAGGTTATTCAAAAAGTCAAAAATAGAGCTACTCTAGGATCCAGCAATTGCACTAATAGGTATTTACCCAAGGATAAAAAAATACAGATTTAAAGGGCTACAACTCAATGTTTATAGCAGCATTATCAACAATAGCCAAACTATGGAGAGAGCTCAAATGTCCACTGAATGATGAATGAATAAAGAAGATATAGTATACACACACACACACACACACACACAATGGAATATTGCTCAGCCACCAAAAAGAATGAAATCTTGCCATTTGCAATGATGTGGTTGGAGCTAGAGTATAAATAAGTCAGTCAGAGAAAAACAAATACTATATGATCTCACTCATATGTAGAATTTAAGAAAGAAAACAGATGAACATATGGGAAGGGATGGGGAGAGGAAGAGAGGGAAATAAACCATAAGAGACTCTTAATAGTAGAGAACAAACTGAGGGTTGAGGGAGGGAGGTGGGTGGGTGAGGGGATGGATAGACGGGGGAAGGATTGTAAGGAGGACATTTTTTGTGATGAGCACTGGGTGTTGTATGTAGGTGATGAGTCACTGAATTCTATTCCAGAAATCAATATTGCGCTGTATGTTAACTAAATAAAATTTAAATAAAATTAAAAAAATGATGCAAATGTTAGTGTGGAAAAATACACTATATCACGGGGAGTTGGGGGATTTTGTAGGGAGTCAGGAGGAAATTAAAATTAATAGAAAAATGGCATCATTTTCTTCTGCTCCATTTCATGTTGGGAATTAGGCAAATCTCTTAACATCTCTGAAGCTCACTCAGAGGAGAAATGGAGACTATATTACCATCTTCATAGGACTGTGATGATAGTCAAAAATAATTCCTGTAATTTACTGATATGTTTTAGGCAATTTGTAAATTTTAGATCGCTTCCTTTCCCCTGATTCCTCTTCATATATTAGATAGATGGTTTGATTGGGAACAGGTGAGAAACTTCCCATGTAATAGGGTGGAGGAGAAAGATGACTACTTCTGGTTTCTGTAATATCTGAACAAGAATGGGAAACATTTTTTCCATCTTGATTTCTTTGGGGGATTTGTGGGAGTGACTCCCAGAGGAATCAGGGAATGGATGTGTGAAAGCTGGGATTCCCTGGCCACCCTAAGGTTACTAAACAAACACATTCCTCCTCTACAGGTGGAGAAGCAGTAGAATGAGAAATAAGCTGTCTTGATAGAGTTTTCTCCCCAGGGAATTTGAAGCAAATGCCTGATTCCTCCTTTCAGTTAAAGAATTATGATTAAGCTCAACAGTGATCTGAAACAAAGGCGATTATGCGTGTGTGTGTGGAGGGGAGGGAGTATGACATCACCACACTTGTAGCCTATACAACTTTACTGGTTACTGCCAGCAGCCACTTAAAAGGTAGACATGGAAAAGAAGGAAAGAAAAAAGACATTGAAATGAGGAAAATCAAACCATCCTTCCAAGTGTTGTTTGTGCAATGCTAGGTAGCTGAATTTTTGGAAATAGTCATGGTATGTTCTATTTTTGTTTTGTTTTGTTTTCACTTTTCTTCACACAGGTGGTTGGTATGTAATTGAAGAAACATCAAATTTAAGTTAGAAAAGGAGCAAAGTATAGCAGTTTATAGTGATATTTTAGAATAAAAGAGAAAATAGGAATTTACAGAAGAAAAAAATAGCACTAGCAGTTCTTGTTTATTAAGCGTTCCATGTAATCTAGGTACTGAGCCTTCCACTAACATACATCATCACATCATCTCTTATAATTCTCAAGTCGGCACAATGAGGTTGGTGCTATTATTCATTCAGTTTTAGAAATAATCACTATAGCAGAAAAAATCACTATGCTATCTCAATACCTTGGAAAGAGGGAAAAAATGTTAAATTTCAAAGAACTTCTAAAATAGTCCACAAATGGCTATAGAATAGCAGGTGACAAGGTTACACTGTCACAAAGAGAAGAAAGCCGAAGTTCCAAGAGTTTCCTCTGACTAAATAAGAGACAGTTTTAGAATGGGTCAGAAGGATAATGAACAACTGTTCTATCCCTACACTAAGTATGAAAACATGTATATGCAGTTCAGTTCAAATTGTGTAGAAGGAAAAATATTTTAGTGCATCACCCTTATGGAAAAATAAGAATTATTTCTGTACCCTTTGAGAAGGAATATGTAGAGCCAGGTTGGATATTCATAACTGAAACAATTGAAGTGCCTAAAAGTTTCACCCAGGCTCATTCATTAGAAGGGAATCTACAGCATTTCTTTAATGTCCAAGAACCAGGAAATCTCCATTTCTTCCTTTTTGAGAGGTATTTTCACAAAAGAATAGAGGTCTATTAAGTTTTTCAAGCAACCCATGGAGACTCAGAAATTGTGTTACTGAGCCATTCAAGGTGGATGGTAAGGAGGACATGTAATTGGTGGTGTATGCCACACATTTCTACTGAGACATTTGTATCCACCCCAGGTGCCATGTTCCTTCCATCTTATTTAATACAAGTGCTCAAACTACATGGATACAGATTGTCTCTTTTAATGTTTTATAAGATTACCCAACAAGAATTTCTCTTCCAGTAGAGAAAAGAAAATTTTAATTTTTTTTCATTCTTTGTCAAATAAAAAAAATATTTTTCAAATACAAAGGTCAGAAACTGGCCTTCCAACAAACATGCTGACTGAGATCCTCACCACCTCTCCCACTCTGCAGTGTGGTGTTATTGAGGAGGACCTGATTTTTTTTTCCAAATGATTCTAATTTACTGAAAATACTTGATTCCAGGCAAAGTTAAGCCCTACCAGTATGATAAAAAAATACGTAACTAAGGCTTACTTATGGAAAAAAAGAAATATTTAAAAATATCAACTCTCGAGAACACTATTATTAATGAACTAATAATTCAATGAATTTTCTCTGAAAACATGTTACTATGTAGTATCTATATTTGCCTGATTTATAAAAAGTGTGTTTTTATTATTAAAATTTAAACAACTCAGAAATAAAGTAAACATTAATACCCAATCTAATTTTTCCACTCTTTCAACCCCCTCTCCTGTCCCAGACATAGATAACCACTTTTGTTTCAGTTTGGCATATATCCTTTTAGAGCGTTTTCATTAACTTTATATATATTTTATATTTTTATATGCATCGTACATGCATATGCTTTTTTTAGGTAACTGAGGTCATTGTACTTACTTTTTTCTAAGACTTGCTTTTTATACTGAGTAGTTTTGATACACTATTCTGTCCTTATATATTTATCAAATTATTTTCAATGGTTGCTTAGTATTGATTAGTAAGCATATACTGTTATATATTTTAGTCTTCTTCTATTGATTGACAATGGATGTAAGAACCATATAAAATTAAACCAATGAAAAAATACCCCATAAAAACACAAATATTGCATTTCCCTGCTTATTATTTGGTAAGATTGAACTTCACTTCCTTTATTTGTGGATCATTTTTATTTCTTCTTTTATGAAATGACTGTTCATACTTTATTTGCTCCCTTTTATTGTGTTCTTTTTGTAATTTAATTAAATTCTTTTTTAGGCACTTTCACATCTTACAAAATTAGGTCTTCGTCTAATATGATTTTGGTAAATATCTCCTAAGTTTTTAAATTTAAAAGCATTTACTTTGTTTATAGTGTCTGTTGCTGTTACCTTAAAGATTTTGATAATTTTATAGTTGAGCCTATTACTTGCTAAACCCATTGATTTTAAATTTGTCTTAAGAAGTCTTTTGCAATTACTCAAAGGAAAACTAGTTTCTAGCAAGAGAAATTATTACCTCTCAGGCTAAATAATAATCTGAAACTCTTCATAAAAATGGTTTTTTAAGAATTATTATTTAGGTTAACAAGCATTGACCTTTAGATCTAAATTCTCTGTTCAATTATTTAATATTAGTACAGATGATTGTTCATTTCCTTTTTAATCACCAATTTATATTTCTCATTCACTGCCTGGCCACGTTCCAACAAGAAAGTTAAAGAGTGCAGAGACAGCATTGCCTCTGTCTCCATGGAATTCATTTAGATCAAATAAACATGTTTATAATAGCAAAGAACATGAATTCAAGTGCAGATTGGAATAGGAATGTATGTATATAGAGACCACACTCAATCTCTAGGTGGGAACAGAGGCAAGAGAACTCTGCTTTGAAATGCACCAAAGCCTAACTCATTGCATATAATTGACAATTTTCAATGTGTCCTGAATCTACAGGATAGCATAAAGGTGGTATGCATATAAATATTCTCTGCTTATTTGAGTGAGCACTTTCAAAGACTCAGAATTTTAGGGAAGCAAAGAATAATGTTCAAAGGTTGCAGAACAGTTTTAATCTGTACCTGGGGGAGAGACATGAGGGAGGCTTAAGCACTATTGGTGATAGGAGGGGACAGTCTACCCTGACAACAGCATGGAGCAGGAGGGAAAATGAGCTCAGGTGTACCTTTACCCTGAAAAGCTTATGTACATTCCTGAGAAGTAGCACCACCTCTGTATGTTTTTCCTCCCACTCCTCCCTCCTCTCCTTCCTTCCTCCCTTCTTTTCCTTTTTCCGAATCCCCTCTAGCACTTAGTATAGATCCCAGCAGTGAGATTACAAAAGGGAATTAGGATTTAATGATATGAGAAACAAAGTAGCTATAACCTCAAATAGAACCTAATTCCAAAATGTCTTTAGAAGAATTAACAGACACCTTTAAAAGGGGCTAGGCAGTGATGGGACACAATTCAAATAATGGCCAAGGAACATTTTAGTGAAAGGACACTGACTGAATGCAACTGTGACCCTTCACATTTGCATAAGGCTCTGAAGAGAAGGGTGAATGTTCAGAGTACCTCTGTTCCAGCTCTGGTCCCTCTTAAACACGTATCTTTGGCCCAGTGACTTCATCTTTCTGAGCTGCAGTTCCCTCACATAAATATTAGAAAGAATATTCACTCTCTGGTAGGTGATTGTAATGACTGAGCTCACATATATAGATAAATTAAGTGCCAACACAATGTCTTGTGTTGCCAAAAATAAAAAATGCTAACAGTTATTGTTATTATAATACTTATAAGTACTTTTGTAAGTCATTATCACACTTCAATTTGTCATCCTTACAATGAAGTTAAGATACAGAAAGAATTATTACTCTTCCTAAATGAGTAAAATTAGATAAACTGCCCAATATCCTTACAGACAAAGACACTGGGCTTTTGACATTGGGTCTCCTGGGTCTTTTGGTTATACAAGTCTGAGGAAAAGTCAATGCAGTAAGTCATGAGAAATAAACACGAATAAGAAGATACATTATTTTTTATTCCTCCTGGGTAGAGACAGTGTGCTAGGTGCTTCTTATATGTAATTTTATCACATCACCATAGCAATCCTGTGTACTGGAATTCACATTTTACAGATAAAGAAAGATGCATAGAACTTAATGACTCACATAAGGTCACAGCAGCCAATAAATGGAAGAAATGGGAATTTCTTGATATTTTGTCTGATTCCAGAATACAAGCTCTTTTTGTGAGGTCAAGGTGGAATGAGTCATCTATTCATGGCACAGGAATGGGTTGTAGAAGAATGACAGAATGGAAGACATGGGCATCATCTGCAATGAGTTACCCTGCACCTAACCTACTAAGATACTTCTCAGAAAAGGGAGAGAGAGAGAGAGAGAGAGAGAGAGAGAGAGAGAGAGAGAATATAATAGAACTTAGATCTTTTTGGGAAGTTTTGGACCAAAAAAGAGAGGAGGAAATTTAGTTTTGCATGATAGAAGAACAGAAGGGGTGGAATAAAAATCAAGAGAAGCCAGTATTTCAGAATCTGAACATCATTAAAAAAAAGAAGAAGTATTCACAATTGTTAACAAAGGAGGAGAAGGAAATTTAGGAGGATGAGAGCCAAAAAAGGATTTTGGAACTGGCAGGGACAACTTTCTGAGAGGAAATGGAAGCTATTCTACAATGAAATACCAGCAAGTAACAGCACAGTTTATATTAGAAGGAGAGATCAGATACAAAAACAAAACAAAAAACAAAGATCAGATACTCTAAGTAAGTATACATTTAGAGAAAAGTAGCTCTGTGATCTGAAAAGGTTAATAAAAGATGACATTTATAATCCCACCAAAATGTAAAATTTTATTATTTTTTTCATAGTGAAATAGGAAGTAAGTTTTCTTTGAGAACTTTATTAACTTATGTAACTTCCATCTGAGTTTCCCTTGTCTATTCAATGGGTACTAACCTTCTCCATTTATTTCACTGTGTGATACTGAGGTAGTACTTGTCGATCAGAAGACTGCATTAAGAGCAAACTTCTAGGGGCGCCTGGGTGGCTCAGTCGTTAAGCATCTGCCTTTGGCTCAGGTCATGATCCCAGGGTCCTGGGATCCAGCCCCGCATCGAGCCCCGCATCGAGCCCCGCATCGAGCCCCGCATCGAGCCCCGCATCGAGCCCCGCATCGGGCTCCCTGCTCTGCAGGAAGCCTGCTTCTCCCTCTCCCACTCCCCTTGCTTGTGTTCCTGCTCTCCCTGTGTCTCTCTCTGTCAGATAAATAAATTAAAAAAAAAAAAAAAAGAGCAAACTTCTAGTTATTTCCTAGTCTTCCTTACTGAGAGCACTTCTTGGCATCCTTCATCATTTTCCTTATGAAATTTTTTCCTCATATGGTTGTTTCAAATATAGCTTGAGAATAAAATGTTCCCTCACGCCTCAAAAATGGCCGAGTTTCTGCAGCTACTTGTGGTAGCAAGTAACTATCAGGACTAGTTTTAAACCTGCTTACTCAGTTATTGGCAGTTCTCAAAATCATCTGAACTGATTTTACACAAATTTGATCAGTTAATGGCAATGTACCTCGATGAACACGCATTTGCAAATCAACTAATCAGTAATAATCCCAAATTTTGAAAGTCAGTTGATCCAGAAAAAGACTCACTTTGAAGAACACTTAATGAAAGTCAGTTAATCAATAACATTCTTACCTAAGAAACAATGTTCCTACAAGTAACATCAATACACCAATTCCTCTGGAAGTCTGCCGATCACTGAATTCCACTTTAAACCCAAACCCTGTATAATATCAGCAGCCTTCTCTGCTCTGAGAAGTATAGTTCTCCCTTCCTTAAGTTAGCAATAAATTCAGCAATGTGGTCTTTTGTTTAAGATATTAAGGGCCAGTGTTCATCCTTTTGGCAGCTGAATACTCTGGAAGTTAAAAATTTGTGCAACACTCTTGGGAAGAATATAGGTAATCATGTCCTCAGTCCTGATAGTTTAATTTCTAGAAATTTGCTCAGACACTGGGTAATCTTTGTTATGCATTTTTGCATTTAATGCTTTCAACAATCCTGCAATGAGTTCTATTTTTATTTCCATTTGAATTTAATGAAAACAAGGCTTAGAAAGTTTAAAACCGTTTTCCAAATCCACATACCTAGTTATACTCTGAATATCTAGAGACTGACTCTTAAGTCAGAATCTACTTCCTCTACAAGAGAAAATGATCCAAAATAAGGACAAAAATATTTATTAAATATTTATACTAAACTGTTGTTTGTATATATGAAAACCCATGAACATCCAAATGTTGAGGATAAGAAAGGAGTTAAGTAAATAGTCATTATAAGGATACTTATAAAAAATGCATATGTATGTTAAAGTGCTTAGGATTTGGGATTGAGCCCAAAATCAAAACAAAAATTATAATTATACCATGTAAAATTATGTGCAAATATGAATTAGGAATAAAAGGAAGCATGGACAAATAACTGTGGGGTGGTTGGATTCTGGGTGAAATACATTTTTATTGAGTTTTTATTTTTATTTTATTTTTTTAAAAGATTTTATTTATTTATTCATGAGAGACAGAGGGAGAGAGAGAGAGAGCGAGAGATGCAGAGGGAGAAGCAGGCTCCCAAGGAGCAGGGAGCCCAATGCGGGACTCGAACCCAGGACCCTGGGATCATGACCTGAGCCGAAGGCAGACGTTTAACCATCTGAGCCACCCAGGCGCCCTTTTATTGAGTTTTTAAAATATTGCTTTAATATTTATGCAATAACAAAAGTAACCTAGATATAAATTGTGGTCTCTATATTTGAAGTTCCTAGCCAACCTTCCCATAGTCTATGGAAATTCCAATGTCCCAAAAGATTTTTGAGAATTCCAAGGTTCTAATCAGCTACTGATTATTTAGTGCTCTCAATTCCTACTCTGGAAATTTAAAAATTCTACTCATGTCTAATTTACCATAAATATTCCCTTCCCTCTACTTTGACCTGGATGTGGAACTCAGTCTCTTAATTTCCTTCTGACACTTGATGGAGGCATAGAAGCGGGTGTTTCTCAAGTTTTAGAGGGAGAGGTGTTATACTATAGCAGAGTATGCAAGTTAATATTGAACACAGATCATCACTTTGGGCCATCCAACACATCGCTCATTCTCTCCTCCTCGAAGATTTACTGATAAATTCCCCTCACTTTGTCATGGAAGACAGCTCTCCATCTTCAACCTCTGCACTGAACATAATGAAGATTTGACATTGTGTATCCATAAAACCAAGGGAGCATATGCCTGTGGCAACACAGAGATTTATTTTGAGATAGATTATGATATTCCGACATAGGAATGGAGAAATCACTATATTCATTTTTTTGGGGGTGTAAATGACATTAATTTAAAGTCACAAATTTTAAATTAACATCCTACTGTGTTTCAAGTACAAAAATAATATGAATTTTAAAAAGTGCTGAGACATAGAAAATGAAAGGAAAGATTAACTTTTTTAATAGGAAGATACACTGAAAAGGAAAGAAAACCAAATAGAGATCATTGAAAACAATTAAAATTAGACCGAAAAATGCATAGAATGGTAATTTATTTTATAAGGATAGCTAGAAATCTCACAGGGCTAATATGCATGGTTTTAAAAAGAAGTTTAGGTTATGTTTATCTCTTTCTACTTATTCTAAGTACTTACTTACATAAATATTTACACCGCAGTATTTTTTCCTAAAGGAGTTGGTTCACTGTGAAGTGTTTTCTGTTTATAGTATAGCTACAGGGAAATCCTAGTCACTAAAAATAAAAATTTAAGACCAATTTGACAATAATAAATTCAGACTTTCCAGACATCTTTGTCTACTAATTCTTCCCCCAGAGCATATAATTTGAAGTATAGTCTTACAGCTGCTTATATCTGCATATTCAAAATAAAGATATATCATTAAAGGGACAAGAAAAGAATATAAAGTGGCCATTATTATAGGTACACTCTTCCATTGGCACTGATTTGACCATACTATCAAGGGAAAGGTAAATGTACTTCTTTGGAGTAACCCAAATAAAGCAGTAAGTTTTCCTGGACACAGAGGGTACAAGTATTGTGTCCTCAGTTTTCTCCAAATTATTATTATTATCTGAGTTCTGTGGAATTCTCTATCAACAATGTTTCCCAATTCCATTAAACATGTTTTCTACATTTGGATAAAATATTATCCATGGTATGGGAGATATCGGAGCTGTAACAGAACAGGTTTTCTGTCTTTCCATCCATCCATCCTCCCTCCTCCATTCATCCAGGCATCCATCTGGCAATCTGTATTCTACCCTACAGGCTAGA
This sequence comes from Eumetopias jubatus, assembly GCF_037043125.1. Lineage (NCBI taxonomy): Eukaryota > Metazoa > Chordata > Mammalia > Carnivora > Otariidae > Eumetopias > Eumetopias jubatus. The sequence goes on from NW_028274812.1 coordinate 63,736,526, forward strand.
ATCATATAGGTGTCTGCATATAGAACAGTCTACACAAACACCAGGACTCCGAAGCCAATCACACTTGTGATTACACTCATGCTACCCCAGTTACTCCTGAAATTACCTGACATCTTAAGCCTAGTTTCCTTAAATGAAAAATGTACTCAATGGTATTTTATTTAGAAATTCAATACTGCAAATATTTTTAAGCAACCACTATTCACCAAGCAGTACAGTAGGAAGGCTTAGTACAAAAGAGAGAGGTCTTATAAAAAAGAACTTTTCTGAATAACTTCTTGAACAACAACAAAAACAAACAAAAATGCAATAGTCCTTTATGATGGTAGAAGGAGTTTAGATTAGAAAAAAGAAAATAGTGAGAGCTCTAAGCATTCAGATATGGTAGAGGTAGATTTGGAATCTTCTTTTCAACGTATATTTACGTATTCTAAAAGATGCCAAATGGGATTTACACATAGGATGGATCAGTTCGATTTTGCACATCTTCTGTACCTACTATACTATTATTTGAAGGTATAGGTTTTTTTTTTCCTATCAATGTATCTTCTTTTACTGTTTATCATCTTCTCTTATTCAAGAGCTTCTCAAATAGCCTAATAAAGTATTTTCAAATTACCTAATAAAACAAGTTCCCTTAGAAGCTGGCATTGTGATTAGAAAGCAATAGGGAGAAACCCTGATTTATGGACAAGTGAGAGTATGCTATAAATTTTTCCCACATTAAAACTGCCTATGGATTATCAGATTACTCTTAGAGCAACTGCAACATATAAGCATAGTGATGCAAATACTAAAGGCAAGGATCACAATGTGCAAGGGTAGGTCTGTTTTGCTTCATAAAATCTATTTCTTCTGAAATACTATGTATAAACCTAACAACATTGTACCAGGGAAGATTGTTATCTAAGAAAAGACATGATAAATGCTTTTGTGAGACAAATGATCATTTTATAATAAATAAATCACTTCTCAGTTTATGTATTTTGTGACATTTTTTGGTTCCATTCACTAGATTTCCTTAAAGTGAAAGCATACTTTTGTATAATATAAATAAATCAGCAAAGTGAGTTCCATCTAGTAAACCAGATTGGATTTTGAAGTTCAACAGAAAATAGATATTTCAGGTGGAATTTTTCGCTTTAAATGTGAATAATAACTTTTTCTTTTAGTGGTGTACAATTTGTTAAAATTTCTTTTAAATTAAGGAAAAAAGCTTGACTATCTCTGAAGTTAAGAAAAACAGAATATACTCTAACAAATAAGAATATGTCCTTATAGTGCAGACTTGCTGATGTGGTACAAAGGTCAAAGATTCAGAGTTAAGCCAGGTGTGGTCTACATAGATGCTCAACGCTTCACAAGCTGCCTGCCTCTAGGCAAGTCACTAAACCTGGCAGAGACTTCTTTTCTTGTTTATAACTAAAGAATGTTATTTGTATTTCCTACTTTGCATACTCACTGTAAGGCTGAAATGTCATATGTGTATAAAGAAACCTTTAAACTCCTAAAAAAGTATAAGGAGATTTTGGCTTTGTGATGCAATATTATTGTGTTAGATAAGGTACACAAGCCCTTAACTATCCCAATTTTAAAAAAGCATTAGGATTATTTTGGTGATTTATTGATTTTCCTATGTCTAAACATATATCCTTTTATGTAATAAAATCTACAGGCAGTCATAATGATTGTCAGGTTGCTGCGCCTATGTGACCAGCAAGGCTGTATTGCCAAATAATATGGAACCAAATGGCTAAATCTAATTTTAATTAAATTTAATTACAGCATTACAAATTAAAACAACCATCATCTTTGATGGTTTAAAGTAATATGAATTGTTAAAAATGCAAATATATGTGAAGAACTCCTAATTCTCAAATTTTAAGTAATGAAAGAACATTTTTATGACATATAAAGAGCAGAGGTTCTTAATAACTTAGCCAAAAAATGGCAAGATGTGCTTATTGCTGGGGTAGAATGGATTTGATTGCATAAGAGAAGACTCTTTCTAAAAGTAGATTTATCACTGACCTAGTATTAAAAACTTGTAATTCATTTTCAAAGATCTTTATAATAATTCATAGACACAAATATATCTATAAGTAATAGAAGTATAAATAATATCTCTATAAATAATATAACAACTTATAGAAAAGTTGCCAGGATGTACAGAGAACTCTCTTAACCAGCTTGTCCCACTATCAACATAATCATGGTACATTTGTCAAAGCTAAAAACATTGGCAAAATAATATTAATTAGGCTACAGGTTTTATTCAAATTTCACGTTTTCCCACTCTTTTCTGTTTCAAGATCAAATCCAGGGTGCCACATTTCATAAAGTTATAATGTCTCTCTTATCTCTTTAGCTATGTTTCTCAGTCTTTCATGATCTTGAAACTTTTGAAGAATACTGGTAAGGTATTTTGTAGTACATGCTTCAGTTTAACTTTGTCTCATATTTTTCTCAAGATTACGATGGAGCTCTGGGTTTGTGGAAAGAATATAACAGAAATGAAGTGTACTCATCATATCACATCAGAGTACAGGGGTGAACATAACTTATTTTGGAAATGTTAAGCTTGGTCATTCAATGAAAGTGGTATCTGCCACATTTCTCCAAGGAAAATTTAACTTTTCCCACATTTCTATACTCTTTGAGGCATGAAGTCTAGCTCACACTCAGGGGAAGAGGAATTAAGCTTTGCCTCCTGGGAGGTGGGTGAGGTATCTACATATATTATTTGGAATTTTTCTGTAAGGAAGATTTTTGCCTTCTCCATCATTTATCTTTCTATTCAATCATTTATTTGTATCAGTGTGAATTCATCAATATTTATTTTGTTCACTAGGTTATAGCCTAATACAATCATTATATTATTGCACAAAGTGCTTCAGTTTTGGTCACTGGGAACTCTTTCTGGTTAGCTCCTGTGTCTTTTTGACATGGCCTAATCACTTTTTTGCCATTTTTTACTTTCTGACACTAGAAGATATTTGAGTTTTAACTACATTTTTTTCCTTCCTTATCTCTCAAATCAGTCATTTTTCTTGATGGCCTGTGTTCCTTTTTTATTTTTAAAAATATTTTGTTTATTTATTTGAGAGAGAGAGAGAGCATGTGCAGAGGGAGGGGCAGAGGGAAAGGGACAAGCAGACTCCCTGCTGAGCAGGGAGCCTGATGTGGGACTCGATCCCAAGACCCCAGGATCATGAACTGAGCCAAAGTCAGACACTTAACCAACCAACAGCCACCCAAGTGCCCTGGATTCCTTTTTTTAATAGGAGAATGGTATGTAGTAACTAAAATCTGGACATGAGGTATGCTCATTGCTACTGTGGTGTTACTACTTCTAGGACCTTTCAGTAGGTAGAGCTAATAAATAGTATGTATGTATACCCATGTATGCACACATATCCATAGTTATTTTTACACCTATTTGTAGGCATATTAAATAAAAGTGTGTTCGTATTGATATCTCTGTCTCTAATCTAGCACTACACTCTTAATTTTAGCTATTTCCCTTCAATTATTTATAACTTCTTTCACTGACAATGAGGAACCTAGCTTCCATTATCAGCAATTTATTTATTTATGTGCTCCAGCCTAATATACATTCAAAGTGGTTACATAATTACTCACCTGTACTCCTGCCGGGAGAGAATTATCAAGGAGTGTACAATGTCTATGTACAGTTATTTTCTCTTTAGCATTATTCATTTTAGTCTTTGTCCTCTTGAAAGACCCAAAGTTACGTAGGCTAGATCCTTTTTCCCCATGGAAAAAAAGGTTCAGTCTTACTTTTGTAATTTGGTTAGATTCATTTGTCACAGTCTGTGTTCTATCTTGGTCTATTTCAATATTGAATTGTTTTCTTATTTTTAATTTGCATACTGTATAGTTCATTCTGTGTTGTACAGTTCTATAAGTTTTGATGAAAGCAAGTCATTTATCCAGAATTGCAGTATCATGCAGAACAGCTCTATTACCCACAAAACTTCCTCATACTGTCACTTTATATTCAACTCTCCCATATCTTCCAAACCCTGGCAACAACTGATCTGTTTTTTTTTTTTCCTATATTTTGCTTTTTCTAGTATTTCATATATGGAATCATACAATATTCAGTCATTTGGGTCTTTCTTCTTTCTAAAACACATTTAACATCCATGATGTGCATAAATCAACAATTCTTTCTTTTTTATAGTTCAGTAGTATTTCATTGTATAGATATACTATAGTTTGTTCATCCCTTCACCAACTGAAGAACATTTTGGTTATTTTGATGTCTTAGCAATTACAGATAAAAATACTATAAATACTCACATATAAAATTCTGTGTAAAAATAAATTTTAAATTCACTTGGGTAACATAGGAATGGGATTGCTGGATCATATGGTTAAGTGTATATTTAACCTTACAAAAAACTGGCACACAATTTTCCAAAGTGTTGGTACCACTTTAAATTCCTATTAGCAATGAATGAGAATCCCTGTGGCTCTGCATGCTCACCAGCATTTAGTATTGTCAGATTTTTAAAATTTTGTATCCATTTTAATACGTGTCTAGTGGTTTCTAATTGTGGTTTTAATTTGCAGCTCCCTAATGACTAATGACATTGAACATCTTCCCATATACTTATTGGCCATCCATACATCTTTTTAGTGAAATTCATATCTTTTACCCATTTTTAAACTGGGTTGTTTTATTTTTGTTAAGTTTTAAGACTTCTTTATAATTTCTAAATACAAATCCTTTATCAGATATATGATTTGTAAGTCTGAAGTTTATATTTTCATTTTTAACAGTGTATTTGACAGAAACATCTTTAAAAATTTTATTTTACTTTTTGTTTTTGAATCATTCGTTGTAATGGAAAGGGCTGTGATCAGCTAATTTGTTCAATTACAATAGGGCATTTACACTGAAGCAAATTTAAAACAAATTCCCATGTGCATTACAGTCTTAATGTTTAGACTTTGTATATTTTCTCATCTATAATTTCTCATGGATAAGATGAGAGTGCTTAAAATTTCATTTTAAGTCACAAGTGTAGGATTTGACATGTTTTTCTCATTAAAATTTTGAAGTTATAAGCTTCATTGGTGTGTTCTGACATCAACCTACAAAATTCATTAGGTAGCAGAATTATGGCTTTATGGAAAAGAGTTGTCCAACATGGTAGATATTAGCCACATGGAACTGTCGAGTACTTGCTATGTGGCGAGTATGACAGAGGAAATTACTTTTAATTTTGATTAGTTTAAATTTAAAAAGTGATACTCAATTTAGTTATTGGAATACTTTAAGTATATGTGGGACAATTTGGCTTTGTGAATCTACTTTTTTCAACTGTAAATTTTATGAAATTTAAATACAAATCAAGAATATCCAATAAAAACGTAGTGTCCTGATTGATATGTGCTATAGGTACACCCAGGATTTCAAAGACTTAGTGTGAAAAAAAAGGACATAAAAGGTCTCAATATTTTTTACATCAATCACATGTTAATGATTGTATTCTGAATATACAGGGTTAATAGAATATATTATTAAAACCCATTTTACCTGCTTCTTTATACTTTTTTAAAAATGTGGCCACAAGAAACATTTAAATTACATGTTTGGTTCACATTATATTTTTATTAGATAGCACTACTTTAGAACTACATATTGTGTATTAAATTATATTTTATTTCAAAAAGCATTCAGTGTTCTGAAATGACATGCTAATAACCTCTCTACCATCACTCCAGCCTCCACAGTATAATCTGTCACACCTCATTCTCCTGCTTTTGTAGAGAGAGATCAAGGCTCACTAAGTTTCAAGTCACCTGTGGTAGAGGTTAGATGCTCAGGCCCGGGTCCCAGCAAAGAAAGGGATGAGAGAAAGGAGAGCAAGGCTTGGAATGAGTATTGCAGGTCTGGCATTATCAAGTGTTGTTAAGGAACAGCATCTCCTGATGGCCTAACCATGCCGTAAAGTTTGGGGACACTTCTGATTACTGAAGAGCTCTAGTTTTGACTTATTTTCTTGTGAGGAAAAGGTATTGGGCTACCTCCTTTCCTTCCTACTGCTGTGAGTTAGTACTTTCAGCTTAGTACTGAACTCAAAAACAGCCTCGTATCCCAGCCCTTGATTCCCTTCTTTACTTTCTGGCGATGTGAAATTAATAGTAAGAGTTTCCTTTACCAAGCAAAGATCAGTTTTCTTCTCTTTTTTATGTAACTTATTAAAGAAACTACACACACACACACACACACACACAGATGATTGAGTGCTGTAGGTATTATCTTGCCAAAACTAAAACCATTTTTGAAAAGATAGCTAATATAGAAATTGGCCTGTCTATGAAGCGATATTACACATTATATTTTTAAAAAGATGATTTCAAGATTTTAATACTTTAGCATAAAATTTTGCAGGTCCAATATTTTTTAAAAATTTATAGAAAACTAAAGAATAGTATAGAAATATTAAGGATATTAGGTAAAATATTTATTAAAAATATAACTAAACCTCAAAGGCGTATTTTTCTACCACAACAGATAATTATATTAAGCTTTAACTTTGATACAACATTAAATCTAAATTTACAGAATATCTCTTCATATAAGATAAACTTCTACAAATTTTCTAGACTTTGGATGAGTTTTAGCTATAATAATTCTGACACAATCTAGGTTACCTATAAGTTCTAACTGAACACATTTCTCTCACAATCACGCCAGCATCAAAGTAAATATATACTTACAATATAGAGAACATATCATGGGAAGCACATAAGCAGTTGTTAAGCTACTTCACTGTATTATAAAAATCTTGAATTATTGCATCCTAAGCCTGTTGGGAAAGAAAGAAAAAAAAAGTATGTTAGTTAAATATACTGGGTGTACTATATATGCAGCTAAATAACCAAAAGAAAACTAAAAAAAAAAATTACATACCTCTCAAACATAGATCTTTCTCTATATATTATTGTGCTCTTCGTTTATATAAGTTCATTAGTCTTTAGAAAAATGCTATTGAATCATGTGAATTGTTTGAATATATAATAAGAGAAATATATTTTTTAAGATTTTATTTATTTATTTATTTTAGAGAGAGCAGGAGCATGACAGCGAGTGGGGGGAAGGGAGGGAAGGGGCAGATGGGGAGGGAGAGGGACAAGCAGACTCTGTGCTGAGTGAACCTAACCCAGGGCTCTCTCACAATCCTGAGATCATTACCCGAGCTGAAATCAAGAGTTGGATGCTTAACCTACTGAGCCTCCCAGGTGCATTGTAAGAAAAATATTATTAAAAAGAATGAATGCTGTAATTGAAACTCTAAGGAGATAATATATCTTGTTAACCAAAGTATATTTCATCATCTTTATTTTTTATGTTTTCTACCGACAAAATAAATTGTACACGTAGCACAAAAACAAAACCAAAAAAGAAAACAAGAGGTTATTGAATTATCTGGATGCTTAAAAAACCAAAGACCAAATAATTAGGTGATTTGTCCAAATATCTTTAATTTTCATGTTGATGTATTCCAGCTGCTATGGTCTGAATTTTTGTATCCTCCCCAAATTTCTGTGTTGAAATCCTATTTTTTTAACCTCTATTTATTTATTTATTTATTTATTTATTTATTTATTTATTTAATGTTATGTTAATCACGGTATGTTACATCATTAGTTTTTGATGTAGTGTTCCATGGAAACCCCCTTTTTTTTTTTAAATTTTAATAGGCTCCAAGCCCAGTGTAGGACTCAAACTCACAACCCTGAGACCAAGAGTCATGTGCTCTACCAACTGAGCCAACCAGGCGCTCCCAAATGTTGAAATCCTAATGCCCAAGGTGATAGTATTGGGAGCTGAATAGCATTAGTGCATTTATAAAGAGAACCCAGACAGTGCCCTTGCCCCCTTCACCATGTGAGGACACACTGACAAGATGTACATCTATGAACCAGGAAGCCCTCACCAAACACCCACAATGCTGGACTTCCCTGCCCCTAGAACCATGGGAAATAAATTTCTGTTGTTTATCAGCTACCTAGGCTGTGATACTTTGTTATAGCAGCTCTAATAGACTAAGATGCTTGCCCACAAACATGATTGGCTGTAAAATGCAGGCAAGTGCTTTCAAACCTTATTGAATTATTTATTCTATAATGAATGGAGATTCTCTTTAATACAAAGTGGGAAACTGACCCACTTACATTACCCCAACAGAGAACAAATCTAGTGGAACTATGGAATAGTTTAAAATAAAATAAAGAGTGGATTTAGTTTCTCTTTAAGAGAGTGCCTTCACAAACTGTGTTATATGAATGTATTCCCTGTCAAAAATGTCTTTTTGCTGTAGGACATAAACTTCCCAAACTTAGAGGTTAGTAAATGGTGGTTAGGAATTCCATACCCAGTACACGTACACACACATCTACACACGCACACACACATGCGCGTGCATGCACTGTGGGGCACACGCACATGCACACACATGCCAATCTCATTCTCATTGTATGTCCCCCAAACTTCTAATCCATTTTTTCTTCCTGAAGTCAGTAGATTTTAAAGCAAAGTTCAGTCAGATTTCTTTCTGGATATACACATAGCCTTGGCTTATGTTTAATAGAAAAATATCTTTTTCCCTAATTTGGCATTCCCCCTGCCTGTTTACACTTTAATACTGGATTCAAATATATTATCGGTAATAAAAATATGGAGTACAGATCTGGCATTTCTGTCTTGTCTTTAAAATCTTAACTATTCTTTCTCAAAGATATAAAACATAGATGAATAGCTTGCCTATAAATTGTAACAGCTGTTGAAGGATTTGTATTGTGTTTGATTGATATTTAACCATCACAGCAATATTTTAAGGTGGGTTTTATTATCCTCATTTTAAGGATTTTGATAATTCAAACGAACCATCTATATAAGAAGCTGGAAGGTATAACTGGGGTCAAATCCAACCCTAATTTAAAAGTGTGTACTCAAAAAAGTCTTCACTTGTACATTGTTTACTGGACACTGTTTAAAGATAATTCTGCCTAGACATCTGCTTTCAGTACTGTTTGAAGACCAATTTGGAAAAAAACTAATGAAATGTTTTGTAAGGGAGATTAATGTTCTGTGTTGAAACCATATATATCCCGGGCTTAGAATTGTTAAATGAGCGAAACCACAAACACAATTATTTCATGTAACAAATGTAATGTGTTGGTTATAAATCTTGACATAAAAGATCAACATATTTAACAAATTAAGAAAAATAGAGAAGGGGCATTTATACCTATCTCAACCGGTTCCAGACTTTTATGATACTAGAGCATCTGTGCAATTTTTTAATGATTTTCTGCCTCGGCATCAAATGCCAATCTTTTTTGATGCTTTCAAAACAATCTTTGCTGGCAAGTCAGCAAAATCAAACATTTAAAATCCTACCCAGAATGAGAACAAATAATGAGAGCCAACAAGTGGCCTGAGTTATCTACTTGGAAACTCAGATTTGTGTATACTGTGTATGCGTGTGTATGCATGTGTGTATTTCCCAAATCATGGCTATAATTTAATTAGCTGAATAAATAACAATTAAGTTATGGAGTTATTCTTAGTATTTTTGTTTATAAAGTCTTACCTAAATAAAGTTATCTTTATTTTGTTTTTTGCATTACATGCAGGGAAACAATTATTCTTTTTCATTCTCTACGTTTCTGTCTAAGCCAGTCACATGACAATATGCATTTTTCTTTTTTTCTTTTTTGCTTTCCTATATACTTGTCTTTCCTTCTAGGGCAGTTAAGGCATCTGCCTGATGGAGGGTAGAGCTGGGACAAGACCCTCAGTTTCTGTTATTTAAAGGATTATTTTGACATATGGCTTAAAGTCAGGCAATCTTGAGAAAGAAAGGATTTCTTTTTTTCTTAAAGATTTTATTTATTTATTTACTTGAGAGAGAGAGAGAGAGCGCGCAGGGATAGGAGCAGAGGAGGAAGTGGGAGAGAGGTGGAAAGAATCTTCAGCAGACTCCATGCTGAGCGCAGAGCCCTGGATGGGGTTGAATCCCGCAACCCGAAGATCATGACCTGACCGAAAACAAGAGTTGGGCACAAAGACTGAAACACACAAATGCCTGGAGAAAGAGAGGATTTCTAAATTCCTTTAGTTCTCTTCTACATATAAAGACTAGACTTTGTGGATTAGTTTATTATTTGAGGTCTGGCTCAGATCCAGAGGCTTTGTAACTTAAGGATGAAACATTAAAAATGATTCATTGATTTTTATTTTTCATATTGATGTGTGTCAGCGAGCATAAATGACTACTTTTGCATATAATTTTATATAAAGGAGTTCGAAATCATGTAGAAATGGCAATAAGAAGAAGGCCTTATTTGTTTATTTCTGTGGCAGTTCACAAAAGATGGAGAGAAAGAAGAGCGGAGCGGAAGAGGAAAGCGGCTGTTTTCTCCTCCCAGCTTCTTGAGACCAGACCTCTAGGGGGAGTAGCTCTAGGAACTCCTACTTGAAGGAATGCTCAGTGTTTTTGCTTATGCTTTTGGGAAGAGATTACTGTGCTGAGTAATCCCATACCAACGTGTGGTGACCCAGTAGTGTCACGAGGGTCCCATGGCTGGAACAGCCCAGCCTATAATCCCAGCTCTCCCCAGGTTATTTATGACATGGATGATGAGCTGACGAAAAAAAAATGGGCCTACAGGTACAAAACGACTCAGGCACAGAGGTCTGTGAGATTTTCTGCTTTAACCAGGTGTCGGAAGAGGGAAGCATCAAAGTATGGAACAGCAGAGACTGATGGATCCGAACGCCAAGATCCTGGGCAGACTGAATTCGCAGGGCCATTGGGCCCACGAAGCTGAGAGATAACTGACTGGGAGAGATGTCAGCCGCAGAGTGGTCCACAGCAACGGGACTGAATTGTCATGCTGAGCAGAGGCAGTCAGGGAAGGTAAGCTTCGTGAAGGAGGTCACATTTGAGCCATGGTAAGGACGCAGCCTCACCTTCAGGACAGAGCATTACATGGAGAGGGGACACTAGTTACAAAGGAATAGGCACAGAATGTTCAAAGAGGAAAAAAATCCCCGTGTGCCTGTGGTGTAGTAATCCAGGGCATAGGAGTGTGGGGGGTGCAGCGCAGGAGGAGGAATGATTGACAGGCAGGTAGCAGCGGGTGACGTTGGGCCTCATAAGCCATTGTAAGGAGTCCAGACTTTATTCACGGTACAGTGGACATAGGAAGGTTTTGACCAGGGCACTAGTCTGACCTGATGAAAATTTTAAAACATCATTTCAGATGTTCTGTAAAACATTTAGCAGAGAGAGAAGCCTAGAAGCCGCAGCCTGTCTAAAGGTGACTGTGGACGTTGAGTTGAGAGATGATGGATTATAAATTTAGTGGCAGTGACAATGGAGAGAAGTGTTTGGATTTGGGATATATCTGAATAAACTATAAAATCCTACCCATTGATTTCACCATTTCACAAATACAAATGTATTTTTGAGCCTTCATGATATAGTAGGCAATGTGCTTTTCTTTAGCGAAAGGTCAATTTGGAAAACAAAATTTACATAGATATTTATGTAATTATGTAATTTTTGTATGTAATGATGTTGTTAGAAACAGCTCAGATATATTCAAAATTGAATTTCATTAATAAGAGTAAGTTTCTTAACTTAATTCACCACCTGTGTTGAAAGGACCTTGAATTTTGAACAAGTAAAGACAATCCCTTCATGAGTTTATAGTAGTAAGTGAGATTTGCTGCCAGAAGAGGTCACTGAGCCAATTCCTGAGGCTATACTTTAAACAGAATTTTTTGACTTCAGAATTACTAGACTGGGACCGTAAGCCTTCTTTAATTCAACATGCATTTTAAAAAATGTGTCCTATCTAACAGCTGCTAGGTGCTATGGCTAAAAGGGTGGCCAAAATACTCTCCTGTCCTTGCAGAGTTCCTAGTCAAGAGGAGGAAGGGAAGAAATCTGTACTAAATGTCTTCAATGGCTTCAGCAGAGCAGAGAGATAGGCAGTGTGAGCAGAAGGGAGCAAGGGCCAGCCTTTGGAGGGTCTCGAGCTAAAACCTTAAACCTCATCAACACGAATGATAATACCACCTCATAATAAAAGAGTGCTTACTATATACCAGGCACAATTTTAAGGGTTTTAGATACATAATCTCATTCTATCAACAAGCCTATGAGATAACTATTCCAGTTGTAGAGAAGAAGAATATGAAGCACAGAGAAGTTAAGCCATTTGTCCAGGGTCACCCAGCCTGCAAATGGTGCAACTGGCCCGCAACAGAAGCAGACTGATTCCAGAGTCCTACTCTTGGCCACACAGTTCTGTCTCATGAGACCAAAATTGGATAGTTTAGTCACAAAGGACTTTTTTTTGCATAATTTACATGGAAAAGGAATACTTTTTCTCACCATAAAAATGTTGGTTTGCTTTTTATGTTAGGTGAAAATAGGAATAAGAATCCTGAAATTAAAAGCACAAAGTGACTGAGGAGGAAAGGGGAGAGAAAGGGAAAAGATGTCTTGAGTGTTTTGTTGTGGGGCAAATTGACTCTGTGGCTAGATGGTGAATGGTCACCTTCCTCGGTTTGTATCTGTGCAGAAACTGGAAAAAAAAAATAGAGTGATTATGGGAAGAGTGTATGCTTTGTGCTTGCTTCTATAATTCCTTGATTATTTTCATGGTCCGAATTCTTTCTCAGGCTAGGCTTTCCTCTTGTTTCCTTCTTCTTATGTAGCTGGCTTGGATGATCTGCCCTGACCCTTATTCCTTAGGGGAATATGAAGCAGATCTGTGTGAACAGCACAGAACAGGATTGTCGTTGAGGAAGAGAACTAGCCCTGAGTGTTGCAAATTCTTCTACTTCCTGAGCTGCTGTAGGAGACAGGGATTAGAAGCATTTAGGACCATTAATAATCATCAATGTCTTGAGGACTTAAAATATATTTATGTTTGGATACAGGGTAGTAAATGCTATAATAGAAGATGTTTGAAATTAGTTCATAGTTTATACATATATTTTATCTGTAGAATATTTTTAACACGCACTTTTTGAGGAAGGGAGGGAGGGTTGCTTTTAAAACCTATAGAAACCTTCAGGGCAAACTACTGAGGTTCTCCCACCGGGGGCTTGAAACAATACTATAAATCTCATTGTGCATTGTTCCCGGAACATTTGTTTTACTCAAAGATTTGGGAAAAATAAATCTGTTCTAAAATAAATATCATGTGCAAAATGTACATACATTTTTAAAGATTCATTTATTTAACCAAGCATTTATTGAATCCCTACTATGATAGATGCTGTTCTGGTTATTGGGATTAAAGCAGTTATTTCCAGATATTTATCTTATGCTGGTTAAAAGAATATAGTACGTTTTAACATGTGTATGGGGAATCTTTTTTTTTTTACAGTTTTACTGAGAAATAATTAACATACATCACAGTATATGTTAAAGGTGCATAGGATGATGGTTTAGTTTACCTATGTTGTGAAATGATTCCCACAATAGGTTCAGCTAACATCTATCAAATCATAGAGATACAATTAAAAAAGAAAGAAGAAAAACAAATTACTTGTGACGAGACCTCTTAGGATTTACTTTCTTAACCACGTTCCTATACGTCATATAGCAGGGTTGGCTATAGTCATCACATTGTACAGTACATCCTAGTACTGATTTACCTTTTCTTTTTTAATTGAAGTATAGTTGACCTACAATATTATATTAGTTTCAGGTGTACAACAGAGTGATTTGACATATATATACATTACAAAATGCTCACCATGAAAGGTATAGTTGCCCTCTGGTCACCTTACAAATGTATTACAATATTATTGACTGTATTCCCTATGCTGCACTTTACACCCCCATACTTATTTATTTTATAACTGGAAGTTTGTGTCTTTTGACCACCTTCCTCCCAGTCCCCTACCCCCACCATCCACCTCTGGTGACCGTAAGTCTGATCTCTTTTTCTGAGTTCTTGTTTGTTTGTTTTATTTTGTTTAGATTTCACATGTAAGTAAGATGATTCATATAATATTTGTCTTTCTCTGTCTGACTTATTTCACTTAGCATAAAACCTTCAAGATTCACTCGTGTTGGGTGCCTGGGTGGCTCAGTCATTAAGCGTCTGCCTTCAGCTCGGGTCACGGTCCCAGGGTCCTGGGATCGAGCCCTGCACCGGGCTCCCTGCTCGGCGGGAAGCCTGCTTCCCCCTCTCCCACCCCACCCTGCTTGTGTTCCCTCTCTCGCTGTGTCTCTCTCTGTCAAATAAATAAATAAAATCTTAAAAAAAAAATTCACTTGTGTTGTTGTAAATGGTAGGATTTCTTTATTTTTTGTGGCTGAATAATATTTGTAGCTCACAACTTCTTTATCCATTCATCCACTCATAGACACTTAGGTTGTTTTCATGTCTTGGCTAGTGTAAATAATGCTGCTATGACCATGAAGATGCAGATATGTTTTTTCTTCTTTGGATATATTCCCAGAAGTGGAATTCTTAAGTCATATGGTAGTTCCATTTTTAATATTTTGAAGATCCTCCATATTGTTTTCCATATATGACATTTAAGTCTTTCATTCACTTCAAGTTTTTTCTAAGTTTTGATTTAAATTCCAGTTAGTTACTTACCATACATGTAATACTAGTTTCAAGTGTACACTGTAGTGACTCAACACTTCCATACATCACCCAGGGCTCATCTCAAGTGCACTCCTTAATCCCCATCACCTCTTCGACCCATCTCTCCCTCCACCTCCCCTCTGGGAACCATTAGAACAACCATTAGTTGTTCTCTATAGTTAAGGGTCCATTTCTTGTTTTACCTTTCTTTCTTTTTCTCCCCCTTTTGCTCATTTGTTTTTTCTTAAATTCCATATATGAGTGAAATCACATGGTATTTGTCTTTCTTTGACCGACTTATTTCAGTTAGCATACCACTCTCTCTAGCTCCATTCATGTCATTGCTAAAGGCAAGATTTCCTTTTTTTTTCTTAATGACTAAGTAATTTCGAGCTAATTTGTGCCAATGTTGTAATATAGTGGTCTAGTTTCATTCTTTTACATGTGAGTGCCAAGCACCATTTATTGAAGACACTGTCTTTTCTCCATTGGGTATTCTTGTCTCCATTGTCAAATATTAGTTGACTGTATATGCTTTGGTTTACTTCTGAGCTCTCAATTCTGTTCCATTGGCCTGTTTTGATTATTATAGCTTTATAGTGTAGCTTGAAATCAGGAAGTGTGATGCCTCCTGTTTTGTTCTTCTTTCTCAGGATTTCTTTGGCTACTTAGGGTCTTTTGTGGTTCCATATAAATTTTAAGAGTGTTTTTTCTACTTCTATAAAAAAGTTGCTATTGGAAAATTGATAGGGATTGTATTCATCTATAAATGACTTTTTGTAGTATTGGCATTTTAACAATATTAATTCTTCCAATCCATGAACACAAAATACTTTCCATTTATATGTCTTTGATTTCTTTTACCAATGTTTTATAGTTTTCAGTGTATAGGTCTTTCAAATCCTTGGTTAAATTTATTCCTAAATATTCTATTGTTTTTGATGCTATTGCAAATGGGATTTATTTGTTTATTTTTCAGAAAATTTATTGTTAGTTTATGGAAATGCTACTGACTTTTGTATGTTAATTTTGTATCCTACAACTTTATTGAATTTGTTGATTAGATCTAACATTTTTTGGTTGACTGTTTAGGATTTTCTATATACAAAATCATATCATCCGCAGAAAGAGACAATTTTACTTCTTCCTTTCTAATTCTGATATCTTTTGTTTCTTTTTTCTTTTTTTTTTTCCATTAGGACTTCCCACAACCATGTTGAATAGGAATAGTGAGAATGGGCATTGTTGCCTTGCTCTGATCTTAGAGGAAAACTTCTCAATCATTTACCATTGAGTATGATGTTAGTTGTGGGCTTGTCATATATGGCATTTATTATGTTGAGATATGTTCCTTCTATGACTAATTTGTTGAGTTTTTATCATAAATGAATGTTGAATTTTGTCAAATGTTTTTTCTGCATCTATTGAAGTGATATAATTCTTTTTCTTTCATTCTATTAATGTAGTGAACCGCACTGATTGATTTATGTATGTTGAATCATCCTTGCATCCCATGGATAAATCCCACTTGATCATGTTCAATGACCTTATTAATGTGCTGCTGAATTCAGTCTGCCAGTATTTTAGTGAGAATTTTGGCATCTATATTCATTGGGGACATTGACTTTTAGTTTCCTTTCTAGTGGTGTCCTTTTATGATTTTGGTATAAGGATAATGCTGGCATTGTAAAATGAGTTTGGGAGTGTTCCCTTCTCTTTGGCTTTTTTGAAAGAATTTGAGAAGGATTGGTATTAATTCTCCTTTAAATGTTTGGTAAAATTTACCAGTGAAGCCATCTGGTCCTGGGTTTTTCTTTTTTGGGAAATTGTGGATTATTGACTTAATCTCCTTACTAATAATTGGTCTATTCAGATTTTCTATTGCTATGGGAAATGTTTCCATGGAATTTAATTTATGAATATTTTGACTTCAGAAATTGGACAAATAAAGTAAGAATGTTTTGATATAGACCAGGGATTAGCAAACTGTGCACTAAAGAAACAGATGGTAAATACTTTAGCTATTACAGTCCAAAAGGTGAAGTCAAGGATGTCTATAGGTTCTCATCTATTATATAGTTTCTGTCATAATTCCTCAATTCTGCTGTTGTAGTGTGAAAGCAGATAAATAATACATAAACAAATGGCTGTGGCTATGTTCCAGTAAACTCTTATTTACAAAAACTAGCAGCAGGTCAGATTTGGCCCCTGAACCATATTTGCCACCTTCTGGTTTAGACCATTATGAACTTTTTAAAAAATTTTACTGAGATATGGATCTAAAAATGGTCTCATTTTTCATATCTTTCAATTGAATCAATAAAGTTTAAGCACTTCATCTCTGTATTTCTCTAGTTCTGCTGGGAGGGGAGGCAGTTTTTCAGGGGAAGGGGCAATGAGAGATCAGCCCTGACTTGTGATGTGACAGGCCAAGGAAAGACAGGCCAGTTGGTAGCCCAGGGGCTGTAATGAACAGGATGAGCATTGGGCTGAGCTCCAGTGGCTGCTCCCAAAAAGCAAGTGCACTTCTTGCTTGTTCAGATGGTGTTTTGATTTCTGATCCTATTTGTTAAAACCCTCCCTGGAAGAAGAATCTGGAAATGGGAGCTAGGAAGTAAAGTCAAGATAAAGATTGCGTGATACTTATATCTACCCTCAGTCACACCCATCTAAAGGAGATACCTGACTGGGACCAAAGATGGGAGACAGACCAGGGACAGATGGCTAGTGACACTGGTTCTTTTCTTTTTCATCTATGACAGTAACAACAACAACAACAAAAAAGACATTTTCCTTTATAAACACCTGTTGTAAGGATGTTCAGTAGGATTGAGCCAGGTCGGTGGGTAAAGGGAGGGTTTTTGATAAGCCGTCTTTGTCCTCTGGACACCCTCTTCCACCCCAATTCTTCTGACAAAATTAGTGAAGGCATTAAGAAAACAGAAGGAAAATAGTAAAGGAGGGAAGGAAAACAGAAGAGAAGCAAGGGGATGGGGGAGAGAGAAGGAAGAAGGGAAGAGCAATCTGTGAATATTTCTCTTGGACTCCAAGCATGCTGCCTGCTATCTTTGGTCAGGCTCCCCAAACTCTGGGGGCATTGGGAGGTGGTTCAGGCTTCTTCTTATGTCCCTTGGATGACTTCCTTTGGAAGTAGTTAACAGCCACTGAACAGGTTCTCCCAGTAAACTGCAAAGCCTAGAGATCACCAGTGTTGAAAAGATAAGGATCCACCAGTCTGTCCCCTTTAATCCTGGGTTCTCAAACATTAATAAACATGAGAATCATGTGAATGGCTTATTAAAAATAGATTCATGTACTACCTTTCTAGAGTTGCTGATAAATAAGTCTGGGTAGAGACTAGAATTTCCACATATAACAAGCCCTCTGTTTCCCAGAATTTGGTGCATATGTTTGGGGGGCCACACTGTAAAAAGTCACAGCTAGGTCAGTTCCAGATGTTATGCAGTTAGTTAGGCATTAACAAAGAGGGATAAAGCTGGTGCTGGCCACACCCTTGGACCCACCCCCGAGGGTTAACAGCCACACTTTCAGAGCTATCTCTTAGATCTAACAGAACAGGGAAGGTCTAGCCAGAAAGCTCAAAAGCCACGAGGGGACTTCCAAGAGCTGAGCATGCATACAAGAGAAGCAACTTTCCCTTACGTCCACTACAAAAGCTCATTAGAAACTGATAAGTGTACATTACATAAATAAATACAATTATAACAGAATGCATTATGGGTAGGCGCATGCGCAAAAACCGAAATGTTATGTAACCACCAGTTGTCAATCAAAAATGCCAATCAAAGCCAAATTTACATGTACACAAAGTAGGCTTAAAAAAGGGGCAGCTAGAGCTTCTCAGTGCCATTGCCTCTCTTGCATCAGCAGTGGCCCACTTTCTGTCTTTGAAAGGGTGCTATATTTATCTACTTATCTACTCAATAAACTCTATCGCCCCATTCTGGTCTTGTATCTCCAATTCTTTGGTACATCTGGGACAAGAACCGAGCGACCTATTAACACAGAGTGTTCAAAACAGCTGAATAAAAGGCACCATAGAAACTCATATGATTACTTAAATAAGTATTAATTTTTTTCTTGAGTATAAATTAACTGCATGAAAAATAAATCTTTCACTATAAATTTTAATTATAAAACTTAAGCTGTAGCTTTTTAATTCAGAACAAAGCCTCTTGGGAAATCAATAATCAAAATAATAAAATTTAGCATAATATATTTTTTGTAATCAACAAAGAAGAAATGCTAAACCTAACAAAAATGTAAATGGATATTTTATACCATGCCAACTTAATTTAGAGTAATGTATTTCCTTTTTTCTAAAGTTGTATTAAAACTGATGAAAGATTTTTAAAAATCAGAATTTCTTATTAAATTCTGATTCTTAAACAAATAATGTTCTGAGAAAGAAAAAGAATCCATTCCAATTTTAGCTGCAATTGCTACATTGAGTACAATCATTTGAACTATGTATTGATCGCATGTGATTTATGAATAAACCAAGTTATTTAAAAAAGGAAATACATTTATTGTTCAGGGTATAGGCCAATTTTATGACAAAGTTGTACTCTGAAAAACATCTTGCATACAGGGAAAAGCACTTTGTTTTAAAATGCATTCATTTCCTTTTGAATAATTTTAAAACTTGAATTTCAGGATTTTAAGGGCCTAAGTAAAGTTATCACATCCTCTGTCCTTACCCCAATCAGGGATAAGTCCTTCAGAATTGTGAATGCATACTTACTCTACCAAGCAAGCACAGAAGAATCCAGAATATCTGACTTAAACTTTGCAAAGACTCTTTTGCTTTGTTTCTATTCGTTCTTTTCATCACACTTAGGAAGTATTTTGTAAGAAAAGAAATCCAGGCTTCCCCAAATCATTTACATTTGTGTAGTTTTCTGTTGCCAAAATTTTTGCCTGGATATCCTTTATGTTTTCCATACATGAAATCTAAATCCACAATAATATGAAAAAATTAAAATGAAGTATAAAGCCATTATTCATATAATTGGAGCCAAAGAAAATACTTAAATATTTATCATAAAACCAAAAACATTGCTAAAGGAAAAAAAATAAGACGCACAGCCTAAGTTTTCTGCATAGTAGCTCCTCTTCATTTTGTAGCTGGTCCACTCTGGCAAGTGGGTCTTGAGGTAAATCTTGAGCTGTGGGGTTTGCTGAAGGTTATGGAGCTGGAAACTCAGGAAGCAGGTGCTAAGAATGTTCTGATCCCTATGAGTCTATTCATTATTGATACATTTGTGTTACAAGGTCCTTTAAAAATGCAAACAAACCTTAGAGTTACTCTGACTTTGATATAGGATCTGGTAGTCCTTCTAAACAACTATTAGTTTCCCCTACTATGGATTGAATCGTGCCCCCAGAAAGATATGTTGAAGTTTTAACCCTCAGTATCTGCCCTCTGTATCTGTGAATGGGACCTTATTTGGGAAGAAAGTCTTTGCAGATGAGATGGAGTTAAGATAAGGTCACACTGGATTATGATGGGACCTAATCCAATACTTGTGTTCTTATAAAAAGAAAAACTGTGGAGACACAGAGACACAAAAGGAAGAAGGCCACGTGAAAGCAGAGACAGAGATTGGAGTTATGCTGCCACAAACCATGAAACGTCGAGGACTGCCGGCAACCTCCAGAAGCTAGAAGAGGCAAGGAAGGATTCTTCCTGGAGACTTTGGAGCTTTGGAGGGATCCTGGCCCTGTCAACACTTTGATTTTGGACTTCTAACTTCAAGAATTTTGAGAGAATAAATTTCTATTGTTTTAAGCAAACTGGTTTTGGTAATTTGTTACAACAGCCCTGTGATTTTAACACGATCTTCATAGATTTAACTTTGATTTGAGTAAGGAGTTACTTGAAGTAATGTTGGGATGCTAGAGTGATGAGTTCTTGAATAACAAGAAGGCGGCATGATAATTCTGTTCACCTGGGAGATGGAAATTAAGGGCAGAGAGGAAGAAGGGAAGTATCCAAAAAAATTGCATACATATATATGTATGTGTATATATGTTCTGACTGAACTTACACTCTTCCTAAATAAGGCTGTTGCATGATAATATTTATGAACTATTCCATAGCCCGAACTATGAACCGGGCTCCTTACTTAGCATGGTGAAGGAGACTGGCCAAAATTTTATATATATGTATGTATATATATATATATATATATATATACACACACATACATACATCCTTTGTTCACGGCCTCAGCTGATGTTGCAGAGCTGAAAGCAGGTAGCCTATGTGTCTCCTGCTGACTGTTAAAGGGGGTCTTGATCCTGCCTACTACTCTCTTGGTCTTGCTCATTTTGTTCTAGTCACTCTCACCTTTTGTCTGTTCCTCAAAGTGCTTTCCCACCTCAATATGTAATCTCTATTGGCTTGTTTGGCATGTCAAATATTCTAGTGTTGCTGGATGTGTGGGAGGATTATAAGCTTAAACTGTTCTCTCTAGTGTAATGTGAAGGTGTTTTTCCTTCAAATTTGGCATAATGGGGGAAAACACATAATTTCTATGTGCTATTTGATGTGGCTATCAAACCCAACTGTATTTATAAAATTTAATTCAAATTCAGTGAGCCATATGCAATTATAAACCAAGTCATACATTTAAGGCTGTTCACATATACAACTCTAAGTTAAAGGTGATTTTATTGTAGCAGAATGTGCCTCAAAGGTAGACTCATGCACCATTTGGAACTGCTTTGAGAGAAAGAATTTATAACTCTTCTTAAAAAGAAGCATCTGACCATGAAAATCTTATTGGTTACAAATAACCCAAAGCAGTGATAGATTCTAGGATTTGCATAAAAGGAAAAAGAAGCAAGTATCAGAAAATTATCCTAGTAAGGAGATAACATCATATGGTTTATTCTGTTTAATGAATGGTTTTGACCTGATAATCCATTTTTTTAAAACTTAGATGAACTCAGTGCTTTATTTATAAATTTATTTTTCTGATATATAGTTCTTACTTTGGCATTCTAATGAATATGATTATGATATATTTCATCCTTTAAAGATAAATTGTTCACTAGCATATGTCATTTTCCAAAAATAAACAATGATCCTTGCAAAAACACCATTACCTACTTCTATGTATTGATGTAATATTAGGAAACTGTTATCTGCATATAACTGGATAAATCAGGGAAGTTTCATTGTGTTTTACTGAAATGTCCACCAATTACCTTTTGAAGCTTTACATACATGTTTGCCACCCACACATGAACACACACGGACACACACACACACCACAGCAAATGAACTGAAATAACTGAATTAGGTCAAATATATCTTTATATAATATAGATACATTTCTTTATTTATCATAGGCTAAAAAGATGAATTCCTGGAGACACTAACCACGTAGAAAAGGAGAATGGGGAAGGAGAAAGACTGTTCCTCTGCTCCCCAAATGAAGGAAAAAAACTGTGATCTCCTTAAGGAAATGTTTGGTCATGTAATGAAATGTAAATTTTTATTTATTTATTTATTTATTTAGTTAGTTAGTTAGTTAGTTAGTTTCCTCTGAAAAATTATTCTTGAAGATCTTTTGGTAAAATAAAACACACATACGCATGAATGGGAAAAGATTACTTAGAGATTTATAAACTTAAAATTTTTCAGGATTCAGAACACTCATTAAAATTAAAGATATAAAACAGTAATATTTAAGAATGCACACTTGGTTGCAATTATGAACAAGTAATATTGAGTAGCAACCCCAATGCCATCTTTATTTTCCTTAACTTCTACTTTCATCTTTCATTCAAACATTGTCTTAATTCTAATTTTTAATAAATCTTCCCCCGCTTTCAATCCCACTTCCATTGCCACAACCAAGAACTTCTTCACTTAACACTACACTTACACTCCACATTACTGTTTTTAAACCTTCTGTGTTGTCACCAATGAAAACATTCCAAAACCCTGATAGATATTCGGGTTTAACTCATGCCATTCCACACTTCAAAATTTTTCAGTAGTTCCTCACTGCCAGAAGCTGAAGTCCAAATAATTTAAAATGGCAAGAAAGGTCTTCAAAATTTAACTACTACTTTCGTTTCTCGGCTTATCTGTCATGACTCCTTATTCTAGCCCAGTTACACAGGGCTGTATTCCATTTCTCAATTACATTATATCTTTAGATATTTTCAGAGCTCTTGCCCATATTTTTGGTTTTGCTTAGAATATCCTTTAAAACTCGTGAAGTTATGCTAATCCCCCAATGCACAGCTCGAATCTTTCCCATTTTATAAAACTTCATCATTGAATCCTCTAAGCTCCCATAGCATTATTTCACATCGATGTCAAATATTTCCCTTACTTTACCTTGTGTTTGAATAAGTGAGTTCTCAATATTTTGTTTCTCCATTAGATTATGATTTTTTAGGACATTGGCTATATTATTTATGTTGTATTCTTGGGGCCCATAAAAACACCTTAACCACAATATTTGTTCAACATAAATATTTATTAGTGTTTTTAATTCAAAATTATAATTTCTTTGAAGAAATTTTATAAGATGGTAAGAAATTACAAACATGGTAAAATTCTTATGTGCCCATTGCTATTAAAAACATTCTCCTGATTTTCCTTGGAAATATTATTTTTCCATGTATATGTAAGTGGATTAAGATGAGATTAAAAATCACTTTTCCCCCTTTGGTAGTGGATTACAAATGAATTGAATCAATTTTCACCCCACTTTAGTATTTGCAGAATGAACTAATAAATATAAGAGGATCTATTGGTATTCCACTGGTCTTTCTGTTGCAGACTGCATAAAAATCTCAAGGGCTAGCTTAGAGTTCAATTAGTAAAGATTACACATAAGGTACAAGGTCACTTTGTTCTCCCTCCCTTGAGTTTTTAGGTCTGTAGTAGATGCTAATTATTCAACCTGTGTGCAGATATTTTTATCTGTGAATATCTTCTTATATACATTAGCTTTGGAAAAAATGGATCTGTGTCTGGCCATCAAAAGGCAGCCATAAGCTAAGGGCATTTTATTCTCCAAATACTTAATAAATGAATTAGTATCAGGCAAAGAACAGGAAGTTCAATGCAAATTTTATATACCTGAGTGCATAAATATTCAGAGACATTGTGATTTTGTTGCATTTTATAATTTTCTTATGATTTGGAAGTAGGCACTCCAAGTATCAAGTCTATGAATGGAAACATTGGCAACTGTTCTCTGAGAGGGTGTTAATGAGATACTGTTTTTGACATTTTAAAAAGAAATACAAAAGATGCAGTATGAAAGGAAGAAAAGAGAAATAACCATAATAACACATACAGTTTTAGCCTTAAAAAGATGAAATTATCTTTCTGTAATAGAACCAAGTCACATATTCCATATGTGCATGAATTTAAAATAGTAAGAATGTTCTAAGTAAGGCACAAAGAGGTGAACTGGCTCATCTATTCCCACAAACTGTTGTGAATTATTTTTGGTGATTTGCATCCTAGAATAAACCCAGAGAAAATTGCAAACTTTGTACAGGACTCTGCATTCTGAGGTAACATAGGAGAATATCTCTATTCTTAACAGTTTGACAAATATTTACTGAATAACTACTGTTCACAAGGTTCTGAGAATGCAGAGATACAGGGAGCACAAACTCATTCTTCAAGGACTTCAGAATACTTGGAAAGACAGATATGAAAGGAAATTTGGTGTATTGTGGTACGGACTATGATAGGGACTTGCACAGAATTTCATGGGAACACAAAGAAGGTATGCATCACTGAATGTCAGGGAAAAATAGCACAGATGATGTGATGCCTCATCTGAATCATCTAGATTTCAACAAAACATTTGAAATAATGTCTAATATCTTTGTGATTAAGATAAGCATATGTGGATAGTATTATTGTGTAGTTTGTTGAATTTTTAGCTGATAAATCTTTCCTATGAAATGATACTGGTTAATATTTCTGTGTCAAACTGCAGGAGGCCTCTGGTTTCTATTACTGAACCTTTCTTTGCATCATTTTTAAATCAATTATTTGATGACATGATATTATTTGGCATACTTAATAAATTTAGAGATAAATGTAAATGGGGAGTTCAAGCTACTATTTCATGTAACTTACAAAGAGTTTCATAGATTAGAACAGGTTGAAACTGACAAGGAAATTAAATAGTAAAAATATAGAGTTAGGTTTAAATGTCCACTGAGGAAGTAGAAACATGTAATGACTTTAGCTTAATAGACTTTCAGGTGACCAAGATCTAGAATTTTAGCTAAATGAAAGATCATCATGCTTATGAGTGATGGCATCATTGCCTGGAACATTAATGAAATCTTGAACTGTAATTAGAACTATATATTCCAAGGTGGGGTGGGGGGGTGAATGGTGGGTGGGGAGACAGTCAGTTTGGTATTATAAATGATGCAAAGTGGAAAATTATCAGAGGACTGTGATATAAAAATTATATGTTTTGAAAATCATGCTTTATAAATAAACATTAAACAAAATGAAAGGTGTTTTGAAAAAGAGATCTCAGGGGCAGTAATGGGCATCTCAAATAACTAATCATTCATTCCATTCATTCATTCATTCAATCTAGAAATCTTATTTTTTCTCTGTGCTTTCTATTTTAAAGTGTCAGTGTGCCAGACTCATGCTGGAAATAGGAAATGAATTTGACAAATAGCTAGCCCCTAAGGTCCTCTTATTCTAGTACATTATGTCTGTTTTTTAACCCAGGCCTATGGACAGAACTTTGAACTTCTGTGCTCCTCCAGGAATTGTGTGAACGACTTTATATGTCATTGCATTTTTACATGGAGGTGATTCTTTTAAATAAATGGTAGTTTAAAAATATTTAGGAGGATGCCTGGGTGGCTCAGTCAGTTAAGCATCTGCCTTCAGCTCAGGTCATGATTTCAGGGTCCTGGGATGGAGCCCTCCATTGGGATCCCTGCTTAGCTGGGAGTCTGTTTCTCCCTCTGACCCTCCCCCTGGCTTGTGTTCTCTCTCTCACTCTCTCAAAAATAAATAAATAAAAAAAATTTAGAAAGCATTTGTCTAATGGAAGAGTCATAGACACAGTGATGAAATACAAAATGAGAATACATTATGTAGGGTACTATACTTGGGAAGAAATGTGAATCTTTTTTTTTTTTTTAAATCCCAGAAAGAAGTAGAGCTTTACCTAATTTCCTAGGATTCCCTTTCATTAGAAGGTTTTATTTTTGGTAGTTGTTGAATATCCTTTTTAATTTTTTTAAAAAGATTTTATTTATTTGAGAGAGAGAGTGAGAGCGAGAGAGAGAGTGCGCACAAGTGGGGTGGGGGGGGCAGAGGGACAGGGAGGAGACTTCAACAAAGTACACAATAATACATATTATTATACTAATACTATATTTTTGCTGAGCAGGGAGCCTTACAGAGGGAAGGCTCCATCCCAGGACCCTGGGATCATGACTTGAGCTGAAGGCAGACACTTAACCGACTGAGCCACCCGGGTACCCTACTGAATATACTTTTTTAAAAATGATTCTTTATAAAATTCCCTCACAGAGTAGGAAATTGGATTGTATTCTATCCTAAGGGTCTTAATTTTTATTCTGTTTGTTTTGTAATGTTCATTGAAAGTTATTTATTATCAGCTTTCACCTTCTCACCTCCTCTATATCACAAATGAACTAAAAGATATCTTGGGCTATAACCTCTCTCCTATAAATTTTACTCACTAACTCATTCACTCCTGCACCAAACATCTTTTTAAAAAACTGTCTTTTATGCAGTGGTATGCAGGTAAATATTTAACAACCAGCTCTCGGGGAAAAAGATCCAATTTGTAGTGTTTGGTGATTTCTACAGTGTAAATACTTCACTAAGGCCAATTCCAAGTTACTCAAAGTATGAAAGCAGCATTGAAAGAGAAGCACACAAGGCTCTCTCGAGTTAGGATGCTGCTCTTATGATCACATCAGTGCTTGTATGATCCCAGCACTGTATTAGGTACCAGGTTATAAAGATGACTAAAACTATTCCGCTCTCAAGGAAGTCCCCTTCTACTAAGGAAGGAGAGTATGTAGTACATGACTACTCATCTATTATCCTCTGTTTACATATTGGTTAAGCATGTACACACTAGATGCTCTAACTCTGTGGTTTGACCTTAGATTCCTTCAGCAAATTGTTGCCTATTTATCACATGCTTCACAGTGCATGTTCCATGTCTTACACATAGAAGATACTCAATAAATGGTTGTTAAATTGAAAGAATGAAAAGGCTGAAAAGAGCTGCCATAATGTATTCATTCACTCTTCGTTATAAACAGCTGCTAAAATAATATTTTAGAAACTTACTTTTTGTGGATCCTTATTCACTTAAGATCTTGGAAGCCACTTTTATTTTTTCCTTAGGAAGAATAATTAAATGCTCATAAATAGACATAAAGAAAGACATATTTCAGTGTTAGTTTTTGCTGCAGAGATGTTTTCTGTTATACATCCTAATTTGTAATACATAATTCATTAACTCTTCTATGCAATTTCTTAACATTTATGTGTTTATTGCCGGTATTGGCATATCCTTACTACTTGTTTGGAACATGATTTATTCAACCCCCTTTGTCTGGATGGTGTTGTCAATCATAACACCCATTCCCTCTCACCCAGGGACAGACACCCAAACTGCATCCAGTGGAAGTAGTCACATGGGAAAGACAAATAAGAGCATGGAATAATCCACAGAAAGAAAAATGTTTCGAAGGGATTACAATTCAATAAACATATTTTATGAAGAAAAAGTGACTGTTAATTCACTCACCAATTTAATAAATATTTGGTAAACACCTTTCATGTGTAAGAATTGTAGTAACTGCTGGGGATACGCTGATTAGAAAACAAGATGTAGTCTCTGATTTTATGTGGAGGAGGAGAGATATTAATCATACAACTTCATAAATAAATGAGAAATAACTGATATGGTGCCCAGAGGGAAAGAATCGTATGGAATATTATAAGAGTAAAATAGAAGAGTAAAATGCACCTCCTGAATAAAGGAGAAATGGGATAAGGGATGAAAGCTGAATAGAAATTGCGTAAAGAGGAGCAGTAAGGCTAGAATATCCCAGAAAGAAGAAATAACATGAAAAGAACCTATAGGGGGTTGTAGCATGACACGTTCAAGTGCGTGAAAGAAGCCAGGCAAGGGTGGAGCACACACAACTACGAGAAGTGTAATATTTGACAATTCTAGAAATGTGGGCACAAATCAGATCATGTAGAGCCTTAGAATCTATAGTAAAAATTTTGATATTCATCTGAAAGTTACGAGAAGCCACTGGAATATCATAAGCAGGGAATATGCTCTCAACATTCACATTTTTATACTCCTGCTTTAAATATATGTAGCCAGAAACAGGATAACTACTTTTGTTCATTTTTAAATTTCACACATGTGGTATCAGATGTAACTTTATTGGTATACTCAACAACATTATGTTTCATTATATTTTCATGAAGATGTATGCAGATCTAGGTCCTGCATTTTATTTGCCATTTAGAACTATATTGTAAGAATATTTTGGAACCTATTAAGTGATTACAAGTTTTTCTTTGATCTGTTAATTTGGTAAATGTGTCAGTTTTTTAAACATTTTTATTGTTATGTTAATCACCATACATTACATCATTAATTTTTGATGTAGTGTTCCATGATTCATTGTTTGTGTCAATCAGTTTTTTACTGTTAAAATATCATTGCATTTTGGGAGAAATATACCTAGCCATAATGTATTATTTTTTATTGAACTACTGGTTATAATGTGATATCTTATCAAATACCATCTTTGTATTATGTTTATAATAGCATACTAAAATTTGCATTTTTTAAAACTATCTTGATCTGATTTAGGTTCAAGGTTATACTCATGATATAAAATTAGTATGAAATTTTTTTTAAAGATTTTATTTATTTATTTGAGAGAGAGAATGAGAGATAGAGAGCACGAGAGGGAAGAGGGTCAGAGGGAGAAGCAGACTCCCTGCTGAGCAGGGAGCCGGATGTGGGACTCCATCCTGGGATTCCAGGATCATGACCTGAGCCGAAGGCAGTCGCTTAACCAACTGAGCCACCCAGGCACCCTGAAAATTTTATTTTTCAAAGTATTTTCTCCCTCAAAAATTCTTAAAGATTTAAAAAATTTTAAATTCTTAAAGAACTTGTTTATAAGACCATCCTATCTTAGTGTTGTTCCTTCCTATAAACTTTTTTTTCCTCCCTACAAACATTTTAATTTGGAAAATTCTCAAACTGATAGAAATGTTGAAGCATTAGTACAAAGAACATTTGCACACCCTTCAACTAGCTTCATTGATTAATATTTTTCCATATTTGTTTCTTCTTTCTTTCAATTCTCACTCATCTGTTCTCTTCATTCTCTCTCCTCTCAGTCTCCTTAACATAAAAGCACATTGCAGATATTATAACACTTCTCAGTTAAACATTTCAGATTAGGGTGCCTGGGTGGCTCAGTCAGTTAAGCGTCTGCCTTCAGCTCCGGTCATGATCCCAGAGTCCTGGGATGGAGTCCTGCATCTGGCTCCTTGCTCAGTGGGGAGCCTGCTTCTCCCTCTGCCTGCAGCTCCCCCTGCTTGTGCTCATTCACGTGTGCTCTCTCTCTCTCTCTGATGAATAACTAAATAAAAATCTTTAAAAAAATTTCAGGTTAAATATCTGAAAAAGAACATTCCCTAACATGCAACAATGCCATTATAATGCCTCAAAAAGGCAATAATGGCATGTCATATACTATGGCATTCAAGTGTAAAGTTTTTACAATTGCTTCCAAAATGTATTTAAGACTGATTTTTTTTTTTTTTTTTGAGCTAGGATACAACCAGGGCTCATGCATTGCTATTGGCTATTATCACTGTTTAGTCTTCTTTAACCTGAAATTATCCCACTGACTTTTGGGTTCTTTAGTTGTTTGCTTTATTTCACAAAATTGAGGTTTTTGAAGAGAATACAGTATCTTATTTCATAAAATAGCCCCAATTCTGTATTGAATTTCTCACAGTTAAACTGAGGTTGAACATTTATGGCAAAACTGCATAGATAATGCTCTACACTTCTTATTGCATTGTATTAGGAGTCAAATAATGTTAGATTGTCTTAAACTGGCAAAGCTATGTCTTGTCACAGGGTTAAGATGATGAGCTCTAACCTGTGAATGTAGATTTTCCCCTGGTACTTCTCTGTGCTGGCAAGGTACTGTTTTAATACAAGTTACTGGATAGAAAGACATTTGTGCCCCTTGGTAATATACTGAAAGCTCAGCTCAGTTTCCCATCTTGTCCGGGATAAGACCTTGTCTCTGCTGTTAAAAATTCAGACCACTGGTACATTTTGGCCTACATGCAGGAATATGGACCAGATTAGTCTAGACTGAAACAACAACAACAAAAAGAAAGAGAAAAAAATACATCAAACAACAGTTTAGACATCAGATTATCAGGCAGCACAGGATAGTGATCCCTGAGAGAGGGGAAGAAAACAAGCCCTATAAACTTCCCACAGATTCCTGTCAGGTGAAAGGTTGCAGGCTGTAGCATGAGGAGGGGGAAACTAGGTGGAGCTTGGTGGTCTTCCAGAGTTAAGGAGACAGAGTTAGGAGTTCAGGGAGACCAATAGGCTAGAGTTCTCAGGATGATTATCTGAAAGGAAAGAATTTCATTGCAAATATCAGGAGGTAAGCAGAGGGCCCCCTCAGTTGACTATTAATCAGCAAATATGTATGAGGAAACTCCCCTGGTGAGAAGAAGAACCACCCAAAAAGAAGAGAGGGAACAACTTCATATATGGTCACAAATAGTTTGTGTTCCACCAGACAGAATGGGGAAAAAAAATCTCACAGATCACGGGGCATTGTGAAGAGTATTCAAAAAAGCATTGGGAACAAAATTAGTACCTGAATAAAAGCTGTCCTGGTCTCATCTAACAAAAGGAAACAGTTAAACAGTTTTCAAATAACTTAGATGTGCTGCAGAATAAAGCTCAACAATGTTTATAGACAAACAAAAATATGCAGTATCCAACAAAGTAAAGGTTAACAATATTTGGCATCCAATTAAAACAAAACAAACAACAAAGAATGTGAGGAAGGAGGAAAATAAGATGTTCCATATGTTTAATAAAGGTAAGGAAATAATTGAACATGTTAGAAACATAGAAGATTTTTTTTAAAGACTCATATCGAACTTCTAGAGGCAAAACTACAATTTCTGAGATTAAAAAAAATTTCACCCAATGGAATAAACCACAGATTGGGTACTGCAGAAGACAGATGAATGGAAGTGAAGATATAGCAGTAGAAACTATTCAGGATAGAACACAAACAGAGAAAAATGAACAAGGCATCAGTAGCTCTGATAAACTTTAAGCTGTCTAATATATATGTAGTAGGAGTCCCAAAAGGTGGGAGACACAGAAAAAAACTTTGAAGAAAAGTGAATGAAAACTTCCCAAAGGTGATGAAAGTGATAAATCTAGAGAACCAAGAAGTCCAATGAACTCCAAGAACAAAAAATATGGAGGAAAGTGTATCAAGATATATCACAATGAAATTTCTCAAAAACGAAGATTTTAAAAGCAGTCGAAGAAATAGACATATCATGTATTGAAAATAAAAATAAGAAATATAGCAAATTTTTCATCAGAAACAATAAAAGCCCAACAACAGTGGAGAAACTATTTAAAGTACCAAAACCCAGAATCTTATGCTTAGAAAAAAATCTTTGAAAAATAAAGACAAAATAGACAGTCTCAGACATATAAAAGCTAAAACCTTTACCACCAACATCTTTATTATAAGATATATTAAAGGAAGTCCTTCAGTAGAAAAGAAAACAAAAAGGATCCCAGATGAAAACTTGAATCTATACCAAAGTATGAAGAGCACCAGAAGTAATAAATATATAGGTAAATAAAAAATAATTTTCTATTAATTTTAATCTCTATAAAAGAATATTCACTGGTTAAAGTAAAAACAAAACAACATATTTTAGAACTTTTATGGGGAAGTAAAATGTATCATAACAATAGCACAAAAGTTTGTGGGGAAAAATAGAAGTCTACTATTGTAATGTTCTTATACTATATATAAAGTGATACAATATTACTTGAAGGTAGATTTTGATAAGTAAAGGCATATGCTCTAAATTCTAAAGCAACAACAAAGAATTTTGGTTAATAAGCCAAGATAAAAATAGATGACAAAATACATTCAAATAATCCAAAAGAAGGCAAACCCTTAACTTAATTTCTGAGACTATGAGAGTGACATTTTTCTCCATCAAAGAATGAGGGCTGGATTTTCAAAAATTGGTATTACAGGAAGAACAAAAGCTAAGAATTGATCTTCTCCCACATGCATAATTGTTTGGCTCCTTTCTGATCACCATGTGTTGAGAAGGCATGTGTACCTCTGCCAGTTATAAGGGAGGCACAGGTGCTAACCAAAAATTGGCAGGCTGCACACTCATGAATTGCCCGAAACCTATATTCTGTGACAACAGGGTCCCGCTGTTACCACGTGCCTTTTAATACCTGAATGCAGACAGTTTGTTCTTTTTGTGTGAGGGCTAAAAAGAGAGGCCAAGTAGAGGAAAGTATCAACTGAGAAAATGCAAGGCTTCTTGATAGATGAATATTTCTTAGTTTGAGATTAAAGGTTAGAAACAAAGTCAAGAACTCTGTGGTCAAACTGAGCTTTTCATTAAAAAAAAATAAAGTTGGGTTCCTAGTTTATGCTAATTCCAAAATTAAAGTCCAGATGGATTATATTTCCTAATTATGAAAGGCAAAACCATATAGTCAATGGAAGAAAATATAGGAGGATATCTTTCTGACCTTAAGATGGAGAAATACTTCTTAAACAAATTACATATAGCACAATTAAAGGTAAAAAACAAAAAAGAAAAAACTAATCGATTCTCTATATCAAAATTAAGGATTTCTGTTCAAAGACAAAGTTAATAGGTGACAAATTGAGGGAAAAGAATTTCTAAGTCTAAATCTGACATTCAATGAACATTTATAGTAGAAAAAAAATAAAAGCTGTGAATCCCAAATTAAAAGAAAGGAAGCAAACAAATAGGTGGAGATAAATGAAAATGAAGGGAACATTGAACATGTCAAATTCCAAAATTAGAAATTTGAAAATGCTAAGTATTGTCAAGGAAGTATGACGAGAGGTACCTTTTAAATTCCCTGGAGAAGAGACTGATATTTTAAGTGTATGCATGCAATCTATGATTCAGAAGACTCTATACTCTGGTTTGCCCAAGTTCTGGTTCATGCTGCTTTTCCAGAATAATTATTAATAATGCCCTCTTCCACTCTCAAAGTTATTTCAGTATGGACAATAAGTTATATGATTGCCCCACCGATGACCAAGCTATTCAACACCTGAGCTTCTGAGGGAAACTCACACAGGTCTACAAGAGGATATGTATGAATACATCCATCACGGTGTTGTCTGTGGTAGTTGAAAACTGAAGGCAACCTTGATGTCCATCTGTAGGGGAATGATTAAAAAATGCTTAAAGATCGCAAGCCATGAAAAAACTAGCAAATAATTAGAAATATTAAGCTAGATATGTATTGTGAAGGTAGAATTTATTTATAGCTGTACTGGGAAACTATTTCAGGAACACCTGGGTGTCTGGTTTCTACTCTTGGCCAAGATAAGGGCAGTGGGATTTATGATGTACCAGAGACCCTCAGGGACTTTGCTGGTGGGTTGTAACTGATCAGGTTTGATAAGCCTGGCTTGTTTATGTGTCTAAACCAGAATTACTCTTAATTGTTAATGGCAATACAGGCTTTTTCTAGCATGTTCCTCAAAACTTTTCCAGTATCTACCCATTATCCAGTTCCAAAGCCACTTCCAAATTTTAATGCATTTCTTACAGCAGCACCACACTTTTGGTACCAATTTCTGTCTTAAATCAGTTTGGGCTGCTATAAGACTGGGTGTGCTTATGAACAACAGAAATTTATTTCTCATAGTTCTGAGGGCTGGAAGTATGAGATCAAAGTACTTGCAGATTTGGTGCTTGGTGAGGGTTGCTCCTGATTCATGAAAAACAAAATAAAACAAACAAAAAAATCAAACCAAGCAACATCAAAGGGATATAAAATGGCTTCCCTGGGAGCTTCTATTTTGAGCTTTCCCAATAATGGCACCTTGCACATGGGATGTCTCTGGGATCTCCAAACCTTGCCTGAACTCTCTTTCTGTTGTTGTACTTATATATTTTGCATTTAAATAAAAGTCTTAGCTGAGTATACTCTGTGGAGTCTGATGAGTCTTTTCAAATAGCCAAACTAAAGAAATCTTTACATACATTCAGTTACCTGGATAGATCTTTTTAGATAAAACAAGAAACTGAAAATATTATACTATGCATCATAATGTCTTCTTATAAGTTAATTTAAAAATATACACACACACACACAAAACTGTATATATTGCAAGAATACATATATAACCAGAAATATATGGTATATATCAAACTTTAGAATGAGTGTCTGTGGGGAGTGGGAGGAAACAAATGGGGATCAGTAATCAGAACCTTGCAGATACTGGGGACTATAATGTGCTGGTAAGTATGATGAATGCAACTCTCAGAATCTGGGGCTTCAAGATAATTTCTATGATTTATAAGCCAAAATCCTCTCCATTGAATGTATAAGTTTTATGACTTTTCTACTACTAGTCAGCTTTGTCTCATTTCTATGGGATGTGTGTGTATCTGTTTAGTATCTAATTTGTTAAAAGCTGAGTATTAGAGTGGTCAGTCCCAAATGGGTGTGTAATAAAATTAACTTTGCATTCTAAAAAAATTATTATTTTTTAAGATTTTATTTATTTATTTGAGAGAGAGAGAGAGTGAGAGAGAGCATGAGAGGGGAGAGGGTCAGGAGGAGAAGCAGACTCCCCACTGAGCGGGGAGCCTGATGCCGGACTCGATCCCAGGACTCCAGGATCATGACCTGAGCTGAAGGCAGTAACTTAACCAACTGAGCCATCCAGGCGCCCGCATTCTAAAAAAATTGTTACTCAGCTTAAAATTCAGCTAAGGTCAACTTTGAAAGTTTATTGATAAACTCTGGAAAATTTAGATAAACATTTTCAACTGACAAATTAGGGGCAAAACTGAAGACTGAAATATAATATAATTTTTGGTTTTAGTCCTTTATCCAAAAATCCTTTCTTCTTCATCAGAAAGCTAAGTTTAGTTTTAAAAAATATATATAACACTTCTGAAATATACCAGATTGTCTTTCCAGGAAATTTAGGATTTTTTTTGACAGAATTCTGTGGAGAATCAACCCAAACTTATTTTGGATGTTAAAAGAAAATGGGAAGATATGATCTTCTATACAGCTTAATTTTTAGTGTGATTAAACACTTTAGTGTCTTATTTAAAAATTTTTCAATATTGCTCTGCAATTTTTGGAAAAACAATCTCATCATCATAGGTAGAATTAAGAAGCCCAAAGTCTCCACTACATATCTATTGAATTGACTAGTACATCCTGAAAGGTTAGAGCTTAATTTTGGGAGTTATATAATGGCATGCAAAAAGCAATTCTCAAATTACTATTGCTCATCTCTGCTATGCTTAGCACATGGTAGACACTCCAGAAATAGCAGCTGAAAGAATTCATGTATAAAAGTAAAAAGATGTTTTGGCTAAAGGAGAGAAAAAATAGTACATTACCTAATAGATTACTTAAAATATATGCAGAGTTATCTTGACAAAATAAGTCAAATTTGTTTTTTGAAGATCTCGTGGTCAGAGCTCAGATCAATGATGGTGACTCAGAAGTAGAAGTTAGCTTGGTATAAAGAACTCTTATACAATTAGAGCTACTTGAAAATGGAATGGAAACTTGAGGAGAGAGTGCGCTGCCTGATAATGAAGGGGTTCAAGTGGAAGTCCTGTCACCACTCCACAAAGATGCAAGAGAGGCATCAGAATACTAGATGAAAAGCAGAACTAGGAGACCTGTGATCAACACAATTAGGCTGCCTTGTGTTCAAAGTTCCACTGTAAGTGTTGTTTTCTGCATACAGAAACCAGAAGAGAATAAACAAATGGTCATCACCTTCTTTTATATTATCTGTTACCCAGAAATATTATCTTTTGGTTTGTAATTTCATGATTTTGGCCTGTCTTGGTTAATTAATAAACAAGACAATCTATTTATTTATGAGCAGGGCAAAGCCCTCGTGTGGACTTAAACATTCTGAAATGTTAGCAATATATGTGACTCACATGTTAATTTATTCTACAATTTTTTATTCAATAATTTTTAAAGTGCCCACTTTACTTTAGGCACTGGTAATATGATATTGACCAGAAAAGACAAAATTTCTGCTCTCAGCCTGAGTTCTGGTGAGAGAAAACAGGTAATAGCACATCAAAAAATAAATAGAAAAATTTCAGAATGTAGTAAGTGAGGAGAACGGACAGTAAGGAGACAGAAGTGGAAACACTGAAACCAACTAAGAAATTTTGGAAGAACTCATATTTCTAGCATTTTGGTAGACTAGATAACCAGAAGAAAAGACCCCCCTTGTTAATGCAACCAAGAGCATAAAGTATCTAAAAACAAACAAAAGTAAGTAGGTAAGTAAAATATGTAGAAGCCGTTTTGAAGAAAATTATAAAGGTTTATTAAAAGAAATGAAAAAAATCCTAAATAAATGGAGAGTTATACGATGTTTTTGAATAAGGATCAGTATATTAAAGATGTAACTTTTCCAAAACTGGATTATAGCCTTAGAATAATTTTCTTTAAACTGAAAGGATTTTTAAGAAAATCAAAAACTATTTAAAATGTATATAGAAGAATAAAGGGATATAATAGCCAAGAAGCATCAGGTGAAGAAACTTGCTATACAAAACATCAAGACATATTATTATGAAGTCTTAGCTATATAATTAAGGCAGTGTGGTATTTGGGATAGAAATAGCCAATAGAAGAAAATAATCTAAAAATGGATCCACACATGTATGGGGACTTGATCTGTCATGGTAGCAGTCAATGGGAAAGAACAGACTGTTTAAAGAATAATGTTGGAATCTGAGTATCTGTTCAAAAGGAAAAATAAAGTTAAATCCCTGTATGTGCCATTTCACAAAGTTTGTCTTAAGAGATATTAAATATTTCGATGTGGACAGCAAAACTTTAAAGGCTTTAGAAGACTATGTAGAAGAATATCCTTAAGACTCAAAGTTTGGAAACGTTCTCTTAAAGAAGCTCAAAAAAATCAAGATCCCAAAGAAAAATACTGATGTTTGACTCAATTAAAATGATTTTTTATTATCAGAAGATACCAGGAAACTAGCAAAAGGATATGACCAGAACTGAAAGAAAATATTTATAATTATATTGGACAAAAATACAAATATCAAATTTCTACAAATCAATAATTAAAAGACAATCAACAACAACAAAAATGCTTAAATGACCAAATATGAATTTTAGAGAAGAGGAACATGAATGCCTATAAATACAAGAAAGATGCTCAACCACATTAATAATCAGGAAAATGCAAGCTGTAAGTCACAAACAGATGGCTCTTTACACTCTTTATACTCTTCAGATTGGCAGAAATTTAAAAAGTTAGACCTCATAATGAGTATTGATGAGGTAGTACAGCAATGGTAATTCTCCTCCACTGTTATGAGAGAGTAAATCAGCACAAACATTTAAATATTTTGGCTTAATCCATTGCGTTTGAATATTTGAAAACCTCAGGACTTAGTTCCTATGTTCTAGGTATGTACTTTGGAGAAACCCCAACACATACTCATAATAGGTTTATTACGATAATGTAGCAGCATTGTTTTTAATGAAAAATGACAAGAATAAGACATCAAAAATTTGAAAACCATCCAAATCTTCACAAAAATTGTAATCAGTATATGAATTGTGAGATACTAAAACAATTGCCTAGTGTAAAGCAGTAAAAGTGCATGAACTACAAATATATATAGCAATACAGACAAATCTCCCAAAGAAGATATTGAGAGAAAGCAGTTTGCAGAAGAATATATACCATATAACTCCATTTATGAAAACTTCAAAAACAAAACTAAACAATGTATTGTCTAGGATGAATATATATATACATATATATATATATATATATATATATATATATATATATATAGAAAGGAAAACATTTTTAAAAAAGCCAGAAATTAAGAGCATATGATTTAGGGTACTGGTTACCTGTGGGAGAAATGGAGGACAAATTGATCAGTGAGGGCAGTAGAGGTATTCAATTCTTATTGTTCTATTTCTGAAGTTGGATGCTAATTGACAAATACTTCTTAAAATTTACATATGTATTTTATACATTTCTTTTTTTAAAATATTTTATTTATTTATTTGACAGACAGAGAGACACAGCAAGAGCAGGAACACAAGCAGCGGGAGTGGGAGAGGGAGAAGCAGGCTTCCCGCAGAGCAGGGAGCCTGATGCGGGGCTCGATCCCAGGACCCTGGGATCATGACCTGAGCTGAAGGCAGACGCTTAATGACTGAGCCACCCAGGTGCCCCTTTATATATTTCTTTGATGAAATATTCCATAGATATTAAAACAAAATAAAAATAAATGACAGTAGTTTGATTAACATTTTAGCAATGAGGATGGAGAAAATGAACAGATTTAATATACATTTTGGTTTTACTGTGGATAAGATTTTATGATGGGTTGTATGTACAAAATGAGTTAAAAAGTGATATCAAGGAAGAATCCCAGATTTGGGGCTTGAAAAAACAGTACATATTCCCACTGGTTATTCAAATGAGGAACATGTTTACTATGGAAATAAGATCTTTGATCTGGACATGCCATTTTTGAGATGTGTAATATACATATCCAAGATGTTAAGCTGGCTGTTAATTACATGAGTTTTGAGACAAGCTTTATCAGAGCTGGTGATACAAATTTAGAAGTCAAGGGCATATGAATGGTATTCATATTAAACAATGAGTCTAGATGCAATCTTCAGGGAAAAGAGTGGATTTTAAAGGAAGGCAATGTGTAGCCAAGATGTGGTTCTCCAACTATTCAAGATTGAATATATGAGTTGTGTTCATTTGAATAGTCATTGAAACATTTAAATACCTTATTTGGGGCAATCATAATTTTCTCAATACAGTGATTTCTTTGCAACAATTTACTTTAAATTAGTTTTTGGAATAGGCAAACTATACATATATTTAGTAAATAAGCAAATAGATTTTTTGTTTGTTTTTGTTTCACTTCAGTCCATGATTCTTTCACTACATTGCTTTAGGCATGGAAAAGTGTACCTGAAAATTTCATTTTATTGATCTCCTTACTGTTCTTATGTAAGGTCTCCTAAAATGAGTCCTAGATTTTAGAGAAGCATTAAAGAAGTTAAACATAACTACACTTATTCTCTTATAAATAACCATTTTTCCAAAAATCATTATGTCATACATTCCAGCTTTTGTTTTAGAAGTACGATTAAGTTCTATTTATGAGAACTACTGACAGACAAATCACAACAACCAGCATAAATAAAAGGTTAAATATTTGCTCCATGAATATTTTATTCATCATTGTTTGTTTAAATACAATTCTCAAAACAATTTAAGGACATAAATACATGAAAATTTGTGTTTCTTTTGATAATTAACAGCCCGGGTTTATTCTAATTTCTAAAGTACAACATTAACATTGACAGATACATTGTTGTAAAGGTGAGGGCTTTCTTTTTTGTGAAAATCATAACAGTTTCTCCATTTTTTTATAGCTGAATCCATTTTTGTTTTCCCACAATGGCCTTCCATTTTTTTCAGAGTTCATTAAATTTAGCAACTAGTTTTTCCTAAAATATTCAAATACATCTTGTCATTCCCTTTATGCCGATGGACTTTCATAGTAACCCCCCCCCCCCCATAGTAACTTCTTATATTAGGACAGTTTTTGGTCCCTTCACACAGGTTATGGACTGAAATTCCAGTTCTGGTTATCTTCCTATTTTTGACTGAGGTCATATTTTTACAATAGAAATACACTGTATAATGATAAAATTTGTCATCCTAGATGTCCTCAACATTTGTCTATATATTAGAAGGCAAAGTGATGATGTCATTATCTGGAAAATTAATAAAGTAATATTCTATTATAATGGTGGATTGATCTCATGTACTTATTTTCTCTTCTTCCATTAACCTCACCAAAATGACTGCAAAGGAATAAGAAGTTTTAAATACTCAAAGAAAATGAGAAACAGAGAAGGTTATCAGCAGCTGAGAGATTTCAACAATTTCAAGAGAAATCAGAAGACAATTGGAATTGTAGAAGAGTAGTAACTGACTTAACTTTATGGAGGAAGACTCCATCTAAATTTCTGAACAGAGAATGAATGATAAAAAGCTTTTATCTATGGTACCTGGAAAGCTCAGTATTTGGAGGCACAGGGTATTCTGGAAATCTGAAGTTATTGAAGATAGATGGTTAGTTGAAAGAATGTATGTAGATTTAATGTTTTCTAGTCCCCCTTCTCTACCTTTAAAAACAAGGTGACTACCAACAGGGAAAACAAACCAAATGCATATTTTCAAAAGAAATAAAACCACAGGGGTGCCTGGGTGGCTCTGTCAGTTGGGCGTCTGACTCTTAGTTTCTGCTCAGGTCATGATCTCAGGATCATGGGATTGAGCCCCATACCAGGTTCCATGGAAAGCACAGAGTCTGCTTGAAGTTCTCTCTCTTTCTCTCCCTCTGCCCCTCCCCCGATGATGCTCTATCTCACTCAAATAAATAAATTTTTTTTCAAAAAAAAAAAAAAGAAAGAAAACCACAATGCCTCTGAACATGGGGACAAAACCAAAACAAAACAGTGAGGAAATAAGGTGAGGATCAAGGTTAAATATAAGGATGCAGTTGGGGGGTCTGAAAATGTAAATGTGGGATCCTTCGATCCCAGACCTCCAGTCACAGGGATATAGCTCCCACGAAGAAGATTGAGGAGTCTTCTTTACAAAAGCTGAATAGTTAAGAGTAGGGAACAGAATCTAAATATTGATGTCTTACAATGAAAAGACCAACTCCTTGATTACTCACACCTAACATATTCTATCTGTACACTAAGAACTTCAATTATCTTTGGTCAGACTTACTCTCAAATATGAAGGTATAACTAAGGATCATGGGACATTTGGTTAGCCTCTAATATGAAGGAAAGAGAACAAAGCAAGCACACTGGAAAAAGGATCATGGGAGAAAAACATATGATGCATATCTCAGAGTTATAAAAGAAGATATATCTATGAAACAAAAGGAGAATGTTATGAAGTTAGAGCAGCCAAAGAGCAATAAAAAGTTCTTGGAAATATTTCCAAAATTACAATTCCAATAGAAATTTTGGAAAACAAAGTTGCAGGAATCTCCCAGAATAAAGAATAAAAATGAAAGGAAAAAAAGTTGGAATGGAAAAAAAATTAGAGTCAATTCTGAAGGTCCAACATTGATTCAAAAACATTCCAGCAATAGAACAAAAAGGAAATAATTTAAAAATTATTTTTAAAAACAACAATAAAATAACTAAGGGCATGATTATAAGCATTCATTGAATCTCTAAGACAATAATTTTATAAAGAAATTCACACCAATGTGCATTGTCTTGAAATTTCAAAACTCCTGGGATAAAGAGTAAATAATCAAGACTACAGATGGGGTGTGGAGCAGATCACATAAAAGGAAACAGAAAAAAAGAACAGCTTCTGAATTCTCAACAATAAACACTGGATATCAAGAGACATTAAAATATGAGGGGAAATGACTGTCAACAGGGAATTCTGCAACCAGTCAAATTATTAGCGGAGTCTGAAGGGGAAAAAAAGTTAGCTCTAGAAAGAAAATTTACAATAATTAAAGTTTGTAATATCAGTAGTTCAGGTAAAAGGGACGTGTGTGTATGGAGTTGTAAGAATCCTTTTTTTTTTTTTAAAGATTTTATTTATTTATTTGAGAGAGAGAATGAGATAGAGAGAGCATGAGAGGGGGAAGGGTCCGAGGGAGAAGCAGACTCACTGCTGAGCAGGGAGCCCGATGTGGGACTCGATCCCGGGACTCCAGGATCATGACCTGAGCCGAAGGCAGTCGCTTAACCAAGTGAGCCACCCAGGCACCCTGGAGTTGTAAGAATCCTGATCTCATTTACCATAACACAGTCAAAAATTAACATAAACATTGATTAATTCATTGCAACATAAGGAAATTGTTTTAGAACTATGTCTGATACTGTATATTTGTGAGTATTGCATCTCTGGGCTGCCAGTCTGGGGAAAGACAAGGCCTGGGGAGGGAATTATAGTTTTTCTTTACAAGATTTATACTATTCAGTGGTTTTAAGCTCTGTTAGCATACTGCTCGGACCAAAATTTTACAAATTAATAACATACAGAATGAAGAGAAGCATTAGTGAACTAATAATTAAGATTTTTTATTATGGTCTATTTGTTTATCTGAATATAAACCTGACAAAGCAAGGTCAACAATATTTGCTGCTAAGCACTTCATGTGGTAGCTTTGAGAACTAAGTAACTACTATTAAAAGCACTTCAACTGTCCCAGGGGAAATAATAACACAAACACAAAA
The DNA here is from genome assembly GCF_037043125.1 of Eumetopias jubatus. Taxonomy (NCBI): domain Eukaryota; kingdom Metazoa; phylum Chordata; class Mammalia; order Carnivora; family Otariidae; genus Eumetopias; species Eumetopias jubatus. Next base: position 63,778,936 of record NW_028274812.1, read on the forward strand.
CGTTATAACATGCCTATTCTAAATTTTCATTTTATTAGGAGTTAAGTGTTTATATTTTCATATGCCAAACAATATACTATATTGTTAATAATTTAAGGCATTTATTTTATACTTATGAAGCCAATGCCAAGTACATGTGTCCATCCCAGCAGTTCAATTTTTGAATAAAAAATAAAGATCAGTTTGCCAGTTTTATCCCAAATAATGAAATGCTAAATACAGGTACCCCTTACCACTATCTGAAAGTTCACTTTATGCCACTTTGCTTTTATGAAAGACCTAACTAGTATCTGTTTTCACTCACCAAAAGAAATCTGAAGAGAACTTTTGCTTTTATGAAAGAGTAATTGCTTCTTCGATTTACGCCATTTTGGATTAGGAAAGATTTCATAGGAACGCTCTACTGTTCACCTCTCTCTCTCTTCTTTTTAAGATTTATTTATTTATTTGAAAGAGAGAGAGAGAGAACGAGTGTTGGGAGGGGCAAAGGGAGAAGGAGAAAGAGAATCTCAGGCAGACTCCCCACTGAAAGCGGAGCCCCGATCCCAGGACCCAGGACCTTGAGATCATGACCTGAGCTGAAACCAAGAGTCTGACGCTTAACTGACTGAGCCACGCAGGCACCCCATCTATTGTCCAAACAGTGGACAAAGACATTAAACAAAGACATTACAGAAATAATTTTTATTTTCTTTTCTTTTCAATGGGCCTAGCTAAAAAAACAATTTTAGATGAAAACTCAGAAAGTATGTCCGTATTTTGCCCCCTTCGATGAAGAAAGACTAATTTATATTCACAGGGTAGGAATAAATTAATTCGATAGTCACTTGAAAGCCCTCAGGTAATTTCCAGATTACCAGTAATACTGTGTATTAAGTGAACCTGATATCCTTGATATTTTGTAAAGATATTTTAATAATTGTTGATTTAGAACCCCCCCCAAATAGTCTTCCTATATTTACTGGAATCTGAACATCAATTTAAAAATAATAGCATTTGGTGGAGAAAGTGCAAGCATTCTTTACTTGGTACTTACTCCTGATGAAGGGAACTGAAAATCTGTGCTGTTTCTGAATCCCATGGAAGTGTGATCTACCACAGAACTGGCTGTCATGAATCACAGCTCACTTCAGAACACTTTCCCAGACATTTCATTATTTATAGTAAATAATAGGCCGGTGACACAGTGTGAATAGCATAGCTGGTATAAGTATCCTTTTCTGGTATGTTTTAAGAGGCTGAAGAACAAAGGCTGCTCTAACAACAGGATATTTGGGGCTATAAATATTTGTTAATACCTACTGCAAAACATGTAGTAGGAGAAAAGAAATGTCATTCTCTTAATTAACTTAATGCATATATTAAACTTTAGAATCCTATAGGGATCTTTCATTGAGCTACTGTCAAATCAGTCAGTGGACTTATGTTCAAATGAAATTCAAGGAATCAGCCAACTGACATTAATTCAACTGAGAAAGCAACAGACTGAATAAGATTGGCAGTTTGAAGAGTCTAAAGGTTTAAAATGTGTTTCAATTCCATTAGATTCACTTACACATTCATATTACAAGAATATTCTAGTCTTTATAATATATGACCCATTAATTCTTTCAAGATATAATGAAATGAATACATTATTGAAAGTTAAGAAAATAAAAATTATACATGACTTGAGTTTTCATAAATCTCCTTCTGCAAGAAAGAAAACTCATACATTTATTTACCAGAAAAGCGGGATCCATTTCTGAAGCACAGAATTTCCATCATTTTCCTCCTAAATGCTAAATATGAAAGAATAAGTTAAAATGTGAGGATTTTCATGCTCTCTCAAGTTTTCTTTGCATCAAATCCTGGTCAATGACTTTGTTACCTCTTACTTGTATATCCAAGGAGAACATGCAGTCTTGATTGTTTCCCACTGTTCAAAATTTTCACCATCATTAGTTTCAAACTTGGCTCCTGATACAACCCAATTTTTTGTTGTGTTTCTGATTTATCTGATGTAGTGGCTTTTTGCTAGTGCTGAGTCTTCTTCATAAGTCAGATTACATATATATGTATATATATATTTTATATATTTACATATACACATATTTTATATATATATACTGTCTAGAACTAAAATCGAATTAATCTATGGTTATATTCTATATGGTTTCAATATTTGATTTAATTACATGAGCAAATTTTTAGTGGTGAAAATAATATTCTTCTAAAAAATATGGTTATGAGGGTTGAACACATTATTTCTAAATACCCTGTTTTTGACCTCCAATATTCAAAAGAATGAGACTCTTTCTGAAATGTTTTTTAAGGAAATCTCCATGGAGTACTAGGTGAGAGCAATTATGATCCTATCCATTTTACAAAGAAGAAAAGTGACATGCCAGAAGGCTAATTTAATTTCTTCCAAGAGACTTTATAATTGAAAAAAATCTGACTCCTAACTAGATATCAATAAACTAGGCATTTTCAGGAAATTCCATGTTCACAGCTCAGGCTTTCTTTCATTATACCATTTGCGTTCCTTCCAAGAAATGACTGATTTTAAATGCTATGTTTGTATTTTAACAAACCAAAGAAAACAGATATCATCACATTCTATGTAAACTGCAGTGTAATGGCCCCTCTGCAGCTGCCAGGCAGGCAACATTCTCAGGGCTGGGGACAGTGTGAATATTGTGTGGTGCAGGATAAATTTTATGTAAAAAACCAGCTACTGCAAATATTCACTGAGATAACAGAATAATCAGCTTTCAGAGCTGAAAGGGACTCTAGGAACCATCTGGGCAAATGGTTTGCAATGCTCACCCAAGTAAAGATTCTTTCATTATTTGAACCACAGATCCTAAATTTTGTAGGATTTAAAATCCACAAACAAGCTGCAATGTAGACTGTTTTTTTTTAATAGGAAAAGTCATATGAAGCTTTAATTCCATCACCACCTTTGAGGGCCAGGTTGGGAATGAAGGAGTTACTTCATTGTCTTACTCTACAGATGACAGAAGAGGTACCCGTACTGCATGAGGGTTGTTCAAGGTTACAAAGACAGTAGCACTGGAGAAAGGATACAAGCACGATCAACTTGGCAAAGCATTAGCTCCGACCCTTCACTAGCACATCTCCCTCAGCCTGTCCTCTTTAATGTTTGTGGTCCCACCGTCCTTTCCACTGTCCGCTTCTTGCGCTGCGCAAGAATTTTAATTAATAGCTAGATATTGTTGATGTTCAACCCATTTCTCTAACCCAACCTCACTATTGATATTCAGACCTACGTTTCTTACATTGAATACTACCCATGCACAGGCTGTTGGGTTTTTCTTGACTTGCATGTATATCAGTGATATCATCCTTTCTCTGTTCAATGCTTCTTCAAGGAGCAAAACAAATTTCATCTTCTGTGAAATGTCTCCTGATTTCCATCTTCCCACCATGTCCAGGAAGAGATGATGTGCTGTTCCCTGTGTTTATGTTAGAAGTTATAACATTTGTCTTCTTTTCTAATTGTTCACGTGTGTCTCTCCCACTAGACAGAAAGACTCCTAAGGTAGAAAGAGTCTGTGGTTCACCTTTGTTATTCCAGAGCCTACCTCTGCCTGGCTTCACTATGCCTGCCAGATAAAAGTTTATGTGTGGTGTATAGTTATGATCTGCTCATCATACTAAAAGTATCTGTTTTCCAGTTCAGAGTAACCATAAACTTTATTTAGCTACATTTGTGCATTTCTTATGCATAGCAAAATATTTTAATTAAAATATAGTACAAAATAATAGTTTCAGAAAAATCTTATCTTTTACCACTGAATTGGCCATTGAATTTAATTATTCAGAGGAAAAAATGTGGTCCTTTTGTGATAAATTATGGCAAACAAAGACATTACAGAAATAACTATGTTAATACCATTTTGACGTATGTACCAAGCTTACAGCAAATTGCAAATGTCAAGCAAGGACCACGAATTTTCAACATGATCTTCTCTGTTAATTTTTTAAAGATCCCAACGTTTGGTTACACTGAGAAAAATTCTTGTCTTTCAGTATACTCAACAAAGATATATCTATAAGATAATCTACTAGATGGCTGTAGAAAATAACAGGTGTAAGACACAACTTTCTACATTGTCAAGTGAATTTAATGAACATCTCACATGCTTGCAACAAGCTCTTAATAAGCTCTGGTTTCTTATAAAAGGTTTATTAGAAATAAAGAAGAAGTATAGTGTAGGAGTTCTGAGTTTGGGATTTGTAGTCTGTTGGGTTTGAATCTTTACTCTGCCAGTTGCAGCTATGTCACCTTGGGCAAGTTAATTAACCTCTCCAAACCCCTAGCTTCTCATTAAAAATGAAGCTTATAATCGAACCTGCTTTATAAAATCATTGAAATGATTAAGTAGAATAATGCATGGAAAGGATCTTGTGCCACAGTTAAATGGTAACAATAAATGAAATTTTATTTTTGCTGTAACTGTGAAGTGGCTGTTATTGGAATTACGGTCACAGAAATTTAAGAATGGAAAGGACTTTAGTGATAATTTAAAAACAAATCCCTTATTTTACAGTTGAGGAAATTAAAGTTTAGAACAACTGTGAGTCTTGCTCAAGTCTGTTTATGCAGCAATGGTTAAACTGTCAAAGCTTCCATGTGTCTGGAATTGTAGCTCAGTGCTCTTCATACTCTCCAGGAAAATGAGTGCTACACTTCATTTTCTACATAATTGATTTGCCATAAACAAAACAAAACTGTTTTCACTTCCAGGTTATTTTCTTGTGGTCTTTCATTTGATTAAAGAAAAGTAGTAGAAAATTAATAATCATGATATTTGGGCAAATGTGTGATAATTGTTTTGAATGCTTAAATTCACATCTTGTTTATCATCATCCTTCTCACAATTCCCACCTCCCAAAACACCCGATCTCTTGTCAGCTAACTAGAACCAATCCCACCTGAAGTAGTTTGCTTCCAGAGACAGGTGCACATGCATCCTCACTTAAGGATACTCTTCTAGGACCTGCTCCTCTAGAGCCACACCCCTAACCTGCAATTCCTACTGCAGACACATCAACTGTCAGGATTCGACCACCTGCTCTGATTCTGGAGACTCCTCTATTACCTTTCAAACATCTTACTTCAAATTGGTTCATAAAATGCAAAAGTATATCTCAAAGAATTTTTATTCTATGTGTATTAACTACTTTAATTGACTGGCATTGTTTTCAGATCATTTTTTGTCAATTAACTTTGGAGAATGCTTATATTTGTTTTAGTCTGGAGAGTAGTATTAAACAAATATATTGAATTTAAGTGAGCAGGCTAATAGCTATCTGATAAACCTCTAATTGCATATCCTTAGCAAAGCAATGCATTAATTTGATCCCCCCAAATGGCTGAAATATCTATGACATATTACATATATCTTAAATATATGGTTTAAATCAAATTGCTTATATACTTAGGCATCTAGCTTTTTACTCAAAATTTTATCATGATTTCCCATGTAACTATGATTTTAATGCCTGTATAATATTGCATGATATGGATTGCCATAATTAACTTCTCTTGTTTTGTGGGGTATTTAGATTGCTTCCAGTATTTTGCTATTATAAATAATGTTTCAATAAGTACTATATATTTAAATAAATGTTTTTTATATTTTAATTTCCTTAATATATCTTCATAGAAATATAATTAAAAGGACAAAGAACATAAACATCTAAAGCATATTATTATTTTTGTAAAATATAATAGGATAAGTGCCCCTCATATATCAATTAATCAAAAAAGGAAAAGAATATTTCTCATTGTGCTTTTTATTTATATATCTTTCATTATTAATGAAGTTAAATATTCTTTACTTCATTAGCTATTATGTTTCTAAATTAATGAATAATTTATAATTTATTATGAGCTGTGCTCACTGAGATTTTTTTCTTTGATTTCTGAGTTTTAATTATTTTTAACATGGTTTAATAATTTGTTCTGTCTAGCTATTTACTCATCTTTCTCCAAATTACTTTACCAAAGGTTGTTTGCTTCTATGAATTTTAGGATAGATTTTTAAATTTCCTGAAGGTATCCTATTGAGATTTTGACAGAAATTAAGTTAAATATATAAATAAATCTGAGAGTAAGTAGTTTTTTCCAATCTTCCCATTCAGGAATTTGTTTATTCATTCCATTAAGCCGAGCAAAATATTGTAGGTATCGTTTATTTTTTGTTAAGTGATTCTTAGTGATCATATTTCACATTTGTTTCTGTAAATAAAGTCATTTTTCCACTATAATTTCTAATTGATTATTACTTGTGAATAGGAAATCTTTGTTTTTTTTAATGTGCTTATATCCAGTTTATTTGACACAAAAAATTTACTTTTTTTTCCCTCCATAGGTTCTCCATATATGAATCTTCTCTTTCTTCAGCCCATGGACAAAATTTGCCGACTCATATACCCTTACAATTGTGTGAACAATAGTATGGAGTGAATTTAGATAGCACATAATTCACTTTAATAGAAAAATCTGCCTACAATTATATTTTTACCAAAGCATAGCTTTCCTCATTTCTCCACTAATAACTCAGCCCAGTGAAATCTAAACTGCATACCCAATATCGCTTAAGTTGCTTTTTTAGTCTAATATTTATTTTCAGTGTATTCACATGCCAAGCAATGTGATAGGAACAGATGGAAATAGCTTGCTATGTCACCAGTGACTTTCTAATTATCAAATTAGTTAATTACTTCATTCATGAAAATCATTTGTTGAATTCCAATGAGCACTCTTCAGGTTTCTTCATCTTTTTGGGGGGTGGGATCCTTTCTATTTGTTTATCTCACTCATCTTTCCACATTTTTCCATTGTATCTCTGACTGATCTTCAGGGTACTATGATGGCTCATCTACCCATTGCTTAAATATTAGTATTTCCATGAAGCTTGATTTGTTTGTCATGATTCCTCCCTTCCTTTCTTTTTTTATATTTTCCCCTTGGGCAACCCAAGCTATTTCATAGCCTCAAATGTATCCTGTATGTGGATGACTTCCAAATAGATATACTAGCTATCATCTCTTTTTAAAACTGCATTTCTAATGGCCTACTTGTCATTTCTAACTTATATGTTTAAATAAAATGTTTGATCAGTCCAAAGTGGGATTATCTTTTCCTCAAAATCACTGTCTTGGTTGGAATTCTTTATTTTGGGTAATGGCATCATGATAGTGATAATAATGATGCTCTATGATATTAATAGTGATATATAATAATAATAATAATAATATCAATAGGAAACACTTATTCAACATTTAATATATTCCAGGCACCATTTTAAGAGTACTACACGCATTAATTCATTAATCCTCACAACAATCTGATGAGGTAAAAATAATTAGTATACCGGTTTTACAAGTAAAAAAACTAGGCACAAAGAGTTTGAGCAAATTGCCCAAGGTCAATAAAATAAAAAGTGGTAAAATCAGCTTTAAAGTCTTAACACAAAGTCTGTTTTTTATTATTTATTTATTTTTTTAAAACCACAATTCTGTGCTTCTAAGCTGAAAACATCAGAGTCATCCCTGAATCATTCCTTCCTCTTATATTACTAAATAATTTACCAAGGCCTGTCAATTAGGTCTCTTATATATCCTTAGCCAATGCCCTTCTCATCACCTCTACTACCACTTTATTTTTTCAAGCAACCACCAACTCTTAAATAGTGGTAAATACTTACCATCTCTAATATTTTATTGCTTCCATGATGCCTTCAACATAGTCAGGCATGATCAAATCATTCCTATGTTTAAAATCTTTCCATAACTTTTTGTTTTCTATAGGATAAAATTCAAACTCCTTGGCAGAGTACACAAAGTCTCTTATATTCTAAAGTTGTTTTCTATTTTTTTTAAAGATTTTATTTATTTGACAGAGAAAGAGAGAGAGAGAGAGCACAAGCAGGGGGAGTAGGAGAGGGAGAAGCAGGCTCCCCTCTGAGCAGGGAGCCTAGGACCCTGGTATCTTGACCTGAGTGGAAGGCAGATGCTTAATTGACTGAGCCACCCAGGCGCCCCAAGTTTTTTCTATTTCCAGACATTTCCCACCTGCTCCTCCACCCTACCACAAACATATGCTCACAGTTGTACTGAATTACTTATCCTTGCCTAAACATACATGTACATGTGCATATGTGTGTACACACACACACACACACATATCTCCAGTTTCATGGAAAAAATATACATACATATACATATATATATATATCCATAACCATTGGGCTAGGAATTTCTCAGTGGAAAGATTGTAGAGTATTCATCTATATATTTTTTTACCTTAACAATATATAATATCCCACACATACAACTACTCAATAAGTTTTGGTTGAATGGATGAATGAAGGAAGGATACAATGAAGGAAGGACTTAAAAGCTTTAGGTAATCATATTTTATGGTCCATGATGTTCGTTAATCCAGATCAGCCTCTCTTACACCTGAAAAAGGATGAGTGTGCAAGATGCAGGAATTGGGTAATTCTAAAATATGTACACTATACTCAGGCACCTTGAATACTTACAGGGTGGTAGAGAAATATCTTTAGTATTTCTATGCTCTAAGTAATGCCATCACAAGGTAGTTCTGGAAATAAAGTATATGTACTTGTATAAGTTATATAAAGATTTCCCCATGCCTTCTCAGCTTGTAATTACTGGGGGCTTGCTCTCCATTTGAGGAAGCTGGTTTATGGAAGTTAAATGGATTCCAAATTCACCATCATGGTTAGAATATAGAACTTGTTAAATCAGGAGAATAGTGGCCTCTTTTTACAGTAATTTAGGATAGGTGATGGGTATAAATGACTATAGATGACAATAAAGCTGGCAGTATCAAATTGACACTGTGATTCAACAGGCCACACATGTCAGGTACAAGAGGTGTAGAAGCGATCGCTCTGCTTGTTAGAATATTTATGCCTATACTAAAATAATTTTGAGTATAATTCTCTCCTCAGTTATAGCTTTTATTTGAATTTCTACCCTAGTGATCCTTTGAACATGCATTTTAATGTGAATCTTACTAAGCCACTTTTAGGTAATAGATGAGGGCACAAAAAAATTCTAAGTAGAAAGAAAAAGAAAGTAAAACTAAGCCAAATCAATTAACATTCTTAATTATTTTCTTACTATAAGGTATTATTGGACTAAACAAAATCATCACTCAAAAATCAAGATTATATAACTCTTAAATAAGGCAGCAGTGACCCAAGTCATTTAGCTGCACAAACATCTGGCAGGTGAAATGACAGCATCTAAATCATACATCAACTACGATGAGAAAAATAAAATTCTTGGACTATAACAGTTGCTTGATAAATGTATCCTACTTTTCTTCAATGTTTACTTTTGATAAATGGCCAGACTTTGCCATGACTTTGCCTTGACATTTATCTCACAGTCAGTGGCCATTATCTTGTGATTACAATCTATTTCTTTCTGTTATCTTGCAACTCGTAATTGTTAAGTCTTCTCACTAAAGATTTCCAATCAATTTTGTAATTTACGACATACAGGACCAAATTTTCAAATAAAGTATTTTAGGCATGCGGCTTGTGACTAAAACTAAAATATAATAGGCCTATAGCAGTTTTGTGGCTGTTATATATATATACACAAAAAGGAAAAATGTGTGGAAAGAAAAGCAAATACTAACATTTTTTAAAATTCAAATTTCTTTAAATTGCATATAAATTCCTGAGCAAGTTTTTAGACTTGGAGCTCAAAGAGGCACAACAATATTTTGCTCATTAACATACTGATCACATCCCATTTTATTAGATGGAGTAGCCACCATTGCCAATTCCTTAGAGTACTGAGCAAGTTGCCAGGAATATGTAAGCATTGGCATTCCCCTCACTAAACATATTTTTTCCTTCCCCACATTTTGCTGCTCTTGTGGCAATAGGAATCTTCCCAGAGCACACTAGAAATGATGGAATTGCAAGGCAAATCATCTAAGAGAGCATTTTTTTTTTGTTTTGATAATTCATTTAAAACATTTAATCTGAATAACTAGATAATGAATTGTACTAAGAGCACCTGGACTAGTCCTCTATGACTATCCAATTTAATTGCTTTATTTTTAGAAGAGGAAACTAAAGCCCAGGACATTTTCAAAACTTTCCCAAATCTACTTAGATATAAAGAAAGGAAAAACACTCATGTGATAATAATCTTTTCCCGAAACACCTAAACCAGTGTTCTTTCTACTGATCCATTTTTCTAAGAAGTTACATGGAATACTTACTAAAAATATAGATTTCTTGATTCTTACTCTAAATCTGGCATGAGGCGAAGGAATCTACCTTTTTATAGTCTAGGAGATTCTGAGGTTTAGGGCATTCTGATGTAGCCAATCTAAGAACATATTTTGAGAAATATTGTTCTATGCCCACATTTCTTCATAAATATGAAATAATCTTCCTTATTGCTTTGGTTGCACACTAGATATCTCAATGGTGGGGTTTCCTAGCCATTCAGCTTTAGGAATATCTAATGCAGACTGAAGTGGAGAGGAGAAAGAACGGTGTGTACGTGTGTGTGTGTGTGTGTGTGTGTGTATTTGTACATGTTTGTTAAGGTGAAAACTAAAGATGAGGAATGGCTTTGGTAGGAACTTGTTCACAAATAAGCTGAAAGATTCATAGAGAATAAACCAAATTGATTCAAGACCCAGACATTTTTATATATTAGAACCACTTTTACATATACATTTTTTGGAATGTAGATAAGTATGTGTGCTGGGATCCAAAGAAAGCCTACTTCAAGGAGGAGACCTTGTGCCAGCTTCTCTAATCGGAGGTGAAAAGACTGTTAAAAGCTCCTTGCTCTAATAATACCATCCACCTCCTCATTCTTTCATTGCTGTCTTTACTGTACACTTGCATGTTAGTTAAATCTTATTTGGACATTGCCAGTATGGGATATCAATCCTCAAAGGAAACATTCATCGCTTTCCACATGATCCTGTACTATGTTCTCTGTGACCTCCATTCAGCACTCATCCTTAGAAGACAGGTGGTACAGCAGTGGTCAGCTCTTAGATAACTTGTTTCCCAGGGACATATGAGACCATGGGTCAAATGCCATGGTGATCACTTTAATAGTGAGGTATAGGATGTGTTCCCTGTCATAGACAGCTGGTAAGGACCAGCAAGTTCTTCAGTAGTGGATAACCTGAGCTAACAAAAATATGATGTAATTGTTCCACTTTGATGCCAGTATTTCTGGATCTCTACACCCAAATCTCTTGTGCACTTTGGCAGCAATTGTGCCATTATAAATTGTTAATGGATCCTGATATGCAGCAACTCTGATAGTGTAACCAAGAGTTTGCTAGCTTAAACATTCAAGTCATACCTTTGTCTCACTTTGAGACTTTTCCAGTGAGCTGAAACAACAAAAAAAATTACTTAATTGGCTTACTTATATAGTTTTTCCCCATGAGTTACTTTCCAGCCTGAATCTACATGGCAGCTTTTTTATGTTCTACTCTCTAAGGAATTGGCTGATGTGGTTTGATGCATCTACCTTGTGCAAAGACTTTTGATGATATCTGCAGGATCCTTCTCCGAATTCTCTCTCCAAAGGTAAAACTGATTGCTCCCCACTTGTATACCCATGGATCCATAACTTCATCCATCTGCAGCCCTGTGATGCTTCATTGCCTTTACTTGCTTCACCCAGTAATGGGGCATTTAGGTTATGAAATATCTGTATTTGACACCTCAGAGAGTCAGCAAGTTTCCCTATTTCCCATTCTACATAAATCCACAGATTCCAGGTTCATTGTCATAATCCTAAACCAGAAATATCCTTGCTAAGAGAATTCCATAGATAAGGTCTCTTTTCTCTTGAGTAGTATTGGTTCATTTATGAAAAAGTCCAGGTTCAGCTTTTTCTAAGGAGATTATACCAAATTGCCTGCTCCCCATCTCTGCCCACAGTATCCTTATGGATCATAGGCCAGCTACTTTAACTCTTTCCTCCCCAATATTAAAAGAGATAAATTAACCGAAGGCACTTAGAACACTATCATAACACTACTCCAACTGTGACACAATTATAAGTCAAATTATTAAATTAATTCAGCCACTCCATTGAAATGATTAAGATCAAATTGAGTTCCAGAGTATAGATCATGCAAGACAGAATATATCCCTGGCTTGCTAGATAATACATAGTGCTTCTGTTTTCTATAACTTGACAGTGGCATTGGCTCAGTTTTTCTTTTTAGTTTCCTGGGAAGAAGTAGTCCAGGAAATCGCTTCTAATAAAACAGGGGAAGCTAAAAGCCTTCTGAGTTTGTTGATAATTAAATATGATTAGATCATAAGCATCCAAGAGGAGAGGATTACAACATAAATAACATTAACCATGTAGAGTAGCGAGATACTATAAGAATGAAGAACATGAACACAAGGCATTGGTTGGCAGTTACATAACAGGCAAGAAAAAGATCTCAGAAACATATAGTGCAAGCCAGTTTCACAAAATAAAATGAGAAAAAAAGAGAATAATATATACAGAGCATCAAGAAGTTCCATGAGACCTTGAATGATTCTAAGGTGATAAGAAGCAGGTTATTCTAAGCAGATAAGAAGCAGATGTTTTTTGGTAAAGACAAATATGAAATGAACATTATAAAGAGTGAAAGAGTTTGTAAAACTAGATACATGAGAAACTGCGAATGCTAAAAATATCTAGAGCAGAGAAAGCTTAATGATCTCTAAAATAATAGATGGCACAATCATTAGAATTTACCCATCCCCAGAGAGAATAGAGTTTAAGAAGCATCATGAGACTTCTAAAGAACAATAGATAATAAATTCATTCTTACCAGGAAATGTGGTTAAATACTAGAATGATCTACTAAAATATGTTGTAACATCTACTTCAACAGCACCATTATAAAGTAGATTAATATTCATGTACCACAATAGGTAAATTCTAAAATGAGATCAAAAGTAATATGTCCTCTTCTATTCCCATAGCTCTGTGATAAAATCCATGGATTACTAGTGAACTGAAAGTTTAATACTAGTTAGATATAAAATACACTGTAATGTGTATTCACATGCCTATATTTATGGACTTTTATAACAATTTTGCCAAAACAAAGCAAAACAAATCAAAATGACAACACTTATTTACTTTGTTTAAACTCTGTTTCAGTGTTATAAAGGTCTTTCTTATTAATTGAATTCTGTGATTTATGTGCAATAAATGCCCAGCTAGTAATTCTTCTGTAGATGCTGAGTTCCAAATAACCTTTAATAGGAATAAGACAATAAGGATTTCCTTAAATATTTAATTTATTTTTGAATATTATACTAACATTAATATGTTAGAAACATTAATGATGTTAGAAACACCTAATTCAAAATAATCTTTGTGTATTTAATGGTTCTAAGGGTTTTATGTTGTATAATTAAATTTAAATTAATATGTAAATGTTATTGATGAACTACTCTTTGGTTCTTAAAATGAATTTAACTAGGTGTTCATATTCTGTGGAATACTCAGGGATTAGATAGTTATTGAATTAAAGAGTTTATTTCCAAGAAAAGGCCCTCCATAAGTGAGTTTGCATCTGTTCAATTTGACACTAAACAGAGTTTTAATTCAGATCAGGACCATTCCTTTTGTTTAAGTAATTGAATGAGAACAAGATAAAATTTTGTCAGATTCTGCTTTCACCAAATGAGATCTCTTCACAAAGAAATTATATTATTGTTCTGTCTAAACAATAAACATAATGTGTTTTTATGCATGTCTTTTAGTATTAAAGTTACTGAAGTTTAGTATTAAAGTTCAGCATGTGATTATAGAGATATGTGAGATTATAAAATGAATACTGAAATATCTTTGAGCATATTTACCTCATAAGCTTACTCCAGCCATGCTGCCATGATATGGAATATTTTGGCAACTCCATTTTAGGAACTGTTTTTAGAGATCGGATATGACTCACAAAAGAAAATCAGTCTTGTTGCTTTATTTTCACACTTTGAAAAAAAAAAGAGGTAACATTTTTCCATACGGAGGAGATATTGTAGGGTAGGCTGAGAAATCAATCCACATACAAAATTCAAAATAAGAATCAGAAATTAGTGGTTTTCCAAGGTAACACCAGTTAGAAATGAGCCTCAGAGTGAAAGGTAATGTAATGTGATGGACAGTTGATTTAGATGATTTTTAAACTCCCTTCCAACCTTAAGATTCTGTTGTTACTGTTATTTTTTCTGATTCAGAATTCTGTCACACTCCACCATATCAGTTATTCCTCCTGTCTAGAAACCGATGTGTTAAGTGACCATTACTCCTCTGCAGCATCTACATGGTCCAAAGTTAAGTCGTTGCTCCAAAGCAGAATGCTGTTAGCCTGCTCGTCTGTGCATGTGCAGATGTGCATGTGTGCAGGTGGGGAGTGTAACATTATTCTCTGACTTTCAGCAAATTGAGTCAGTTGGGATGGAGGCAGAGAAATGAGTTTAGAGAAAGTTGGCACCAAAAAACAAAAGCAAAAACTAAACACACTGTAATATTTCAAGAAGATGACCTGCAACCAATCTATCTACTAAAAACACAACATATTATACCAGATTTAGCAGAAAACACATTCTCCTTCAGCATGACAAACACTCAAGGGTCTTTCCTTTTTAGATCTCAACATCCAGTGTCCTCGACACACATTTGTTTTTATATCAAAGTTCTTCAAATATCGATGATTTCCATACCTTTTTTACTAAGAAATACCACATATAGCAAGATATTAAAATTTCATATTATGTGGTCTATTAACAGAGCTAAAATCTATTCCTATATTCTCCATGTAAATGCAACTGCTTCTACTGTTATTGTAAGTAATATATAAGTTTGTTTAACGTATCATTAGTCACAATACGAAAGAGTGGAATATTTTGCCTTTGAACGCATGTTCAAAATTCAGTTTGCAAAGTGCACAGAATTCTACTGAATAAGGATGATCGATACAACTAATACCATCACTATGAACCAGGCAAAGCATTCAAGACACAAAATAACAAGTGGTAAAATTTTGCCAGGTTTTTCATTTGTCTCCTCCACGTAACAACATTGCTAATGCTAAATACACATTACCAAGGGGTGCTACTGCTTGGTCTCACTACATTAAACATTTATAAATTCATTACTTACTACTTCAAACATTCATTTATATTTTCTTACATGGAATTATTATGCATTTAGCTTTTATTCATTTAAAAAAGTTCCACCGCATTAGGTCTTCAAAGGGATTTCCAAAGTGTTCAATTACTTCTTCTAACTGTGGCTTTTTCTTTTTCTTGGAAAAAAGCCAGGTTCCCAGTCTTTGCACTTTCACTCTTACTCTCTTCATCCACTTGTTTCAGGGGTTGTGAAAAGAGGTTTTCTTTCATGACTGCCTCAACAGTGAGGGTTCCTTTCTGGCTTTAAAAAATTCAAGCTTAAAAAAAATTTAAACTGGCATCTTTATAATGCCGTAGCTTTTGCTCAGTGAGGAATCAAACCCTCTGAACAATGAATGCTTGTCTAAAGCAACTATTCACAGAAGGTACTGCCTTCTGGGGAATGGGAGAAGTTTCTACCTACTGACAAACGGGAGTAGCGTAACAGAATAGAACTGAACCCAACGCAGAGTGCCTCACGTTCCCAGTGCTGAAATATGGAGATCAGTTACAGCCCCTCTGCTACTGACCCATTCTAAAAAGAATGTTAAAGAATATCAAACAAGATCAAGAGCAGTCCAGATGAGATCATGTGAATTCCTTTTAAATGTCTTTAATTTACAGATTTTTAAAATGTTTGGAGAGGCTGGAGGCTTATCCACATGTGTGAAGTAAAACTCCATGACTGAACTCTAGTGAGAGTCTGAGAGACAAAAAGAATAAATCCTGAGAAAATTGTCTAGTATATATAAATAGCTTTAACAGTCACTTCCAAATTTAGTTTTATATCATTTAGATCATAAGACTTTCAAAGGCCCCTGAAAGAAATACGGACCTAATGAATCTTGTTTGTGTCATCTCTCTCCCAGTTTATTAGCCCCTCTCACCCTGTGAAGGACACAAACCTATTAGCAATAAATTAAAAAAGAAATGTTTTGCTTTATCTTTCTCACTAAAAGAGTGAGCCATCATGTCTGCTGGCTGGCTGGTGAGAAAATATTTCAATTTCTTCATCCTGTTCTTGATCCTATTGGTGGAAAGAGGGGACAGGGTGTGAAGAAGTTGACAGGGTTGGTGTGCTTCCACTTTCTGGGTTCTCCTGTCTGCTTCTCCCCCTTCTCTTCCTTCTCATTGCAGTCCCTCCCTAGTGCTGCACAGGTGGGGCTGCCGTGATATGTGGAGACCTTAAATTGGATTTACAAAGGAAGGGGATTAAAGGAATGCAGGGGAGCAAGGTGGCAGCAGACATGAGACAAGAGAAAGACTGGAGTGGGGATGTGGGGAGACAAGCTGAAGCTTTCAGGGAAGAGACATGGGGAATTTTAGAATAAGTTGTTACCTTATATTCCTTCTTGTCCAGTCTTATCCTGGACCCCACTGTTAGCTAAGTGGTAAAGTTAAGATTAGGAAATGTCGAGGTCTTTTCTATTAGAGCACAAACACATCAAATTTCTTGGACGTATCTTGTGCACAGACGCCTGGGGCACAAAGGGATACATCATTATTTTCTCTGAACATGAACCAAAAGAAGCTACTTTTTGGTTAATTCTATTCCTTGAAAAGGAGAAAGTTATCAGGTGATCTTATACGTGGTCCCTTAAGTACATATATGGAAGGTGGGGAAAGTGAAACCTTTACTTTAGATTCTTTCCCATACTTTTCCTTACGTTAAATTATATGTATTTGTAGAAGTAGCCTTTGATTTTTCTCCCTCTCTCTCCTAAAGATTTCCTCCCCAAGAGTCTAATGGCATGTACAGTAATTACAGTTTTCTTACAGACAGCATGAGATGTAAGGGACGCTGGGTGCAGGGAGTCTTCGTAGATTGCTGAACACACCTGATTTATCCAGAGTGGTGCTGCCTCTTTTGATGTCTCATGTTCAGTTTTCTCCAACAGCAGCGTTCCTTGTATATACTGCTTTTCATCCTGTGCTTCCATTAACTTTCTGTAGCAAAAACTGTAGCAAAGAATTCCCCCAATTCAGCCTTTGGAAGGAAGAGATTTCAACCCAGTTTTAGGGGCTTGAGAAAGAACAATTGAGAGCTTTTCAAATATATGTTTATAAAACCAACAAATGTATTACTGCCGATATTGTTGAGTTTCTTGGAAGGGAGTGGCAATATTACTGCTTCAGCAATTCGGTTTTTATTTTTCTGTTTGTTTCTTATTCAGAGAACGGGTGTAGAACATGTGGTTTATGGAGACTTTTTTTTCTGACTTCCAGAATGGTCTGGTTTATTGCTCTTTAGCACTTCCTAATGTTAGATAAAAAATGAAAGAAGTGAACACAAGCTAAAATAGGTTACCGCTTTTCTAACTTTTTAAACATTATAGAAAGACAGATAATAAAAACTAAAATGTAGTTTTCATATATCCAAGCTCTCTTTTATCATTATTTCCATACATAATCATGAAGTATGCAGATTGTAACCATGAGAATTATAATTACTGTATTAGATGGTTCATTAGAAGAGTTTCAGTTTTTAGATAATAGATATATTTACTTACATTAAGTTGTGTTTTCTTTTCTACTGGTAATATTTTCAGAATTCAATCAGTGATAGTCATGCAAAAGAGGTCTTACAACTCACACTTTTTATTCATTAAGAGCTATTAATCTAAGTTACATGAACAATGAATGAAAGCTGGTATGCATGTTCATAGGGTTGATTCTCCATCTGCTATTTTGATGCCCTTGACAAAGAAAAACAAAGTTTCTAGAACTCATACATATGGCTTTGACACAGACGTTGACCGAATTCTACCTATCCTTTCCTAGTCCCTTCCAATGGGAAGCAAGGATATGCAGGTATTTGAGAATTTTATTTTATTCTCTCTGATCACTGTTTCAGTCTCAGGCAAGACAGGTTTCCAAGGCAAAAAGCATTAAAGGGTGCACAAATTATTTTATTTAACAACACATAATAAAGGTAAACAGGCATGAAACTTCAAGAACTGGCAGAGACCAACATATCTAAAAGAGACATTCTTTAAAAAATAGAATTTAAGCCAAATATAAATAGAACTAAAATTCAAGAATTCAACATATTTACTTCAAATATTATTTTGATATTTTGATCTGAAGTTGACAAAATTAAAGTAGAAATATAAACACTGTATGCTAAACTTTGTGCCATAGAACTATAAGGAATTTTTTCCCTAAATACTTGTTGTCTATATAGTTGAAAACAGACCACACCACAGGGGAAATATAAATAAATATAAAAGCAGAAATTGCATGTGCTATAATTTTTGACTAAGATGTATTATAATTAGATATTAATCTAAGTTTGAACCAGAAACAAGAAAAGAAAAGAAAAGTAAAACCTCAAACAACAATTAACTAGAGATTTAAATCATTATCCTTAGTTATTGGGTCAAAGAAAAAATTAAAAAGATTGTCACATCTATTTATAAGCTAATGAGCATATGTATACTACACATCAAAATTATATGACTAAGCCTATATTCAATGAAAATTTGTAACATTACATGTATGAAAATAAGTTAATTACTGCACTAAGCAGACCACTCACAATTCATAAAGAGAGCAATCAAATTAATAAGACAAAGAACATCATTTTTGACACAGTATAAAGAAATTTAAGGAACTCTTGAAATCTAATGAAGGAAAGGGAAACAAATACAAAATCAAGATAGATAAAAATGAAAATAATAACTAAATTTACTTAGTATTTTCTCTGTTAGTAAGTTAAGCACATCATCTGTGTTATCCCATGAAATCTTCACTTTTAAACCCTATGAGATAGAAACTATCCTTCTCCTTCTTTCAGACATATGACACACTGAAACACAAATACAAGGAGATTATGGACATGCCCAACATCAAAAGGCAGTATGTGGCTGGAATCTTCCATGTTCTCATAGACATATTTCTGCCTAAATTTCTTCTGGTATGCTGGGTGCTTCATGTGTTATTCACTTGTTAATTTTCTTATATTATTCACTGTATTGTCATATATGTCCTTACTTAAAATGTTGATAGTTGTGAAATTTTTTATTATTATGTTTTTCTCAGATTGTAAATCCTTCAAAAGTAGAAGAATTTTTTTTTTCTTAGATCTTTATGTAGTCTAAAGATCTAGCAGGATGTTTGGGTCACAATATTACTCAAAAATTGTTGACTAAATGAATGAATGAGTGAAGGAGTGAATTCTGTAGGTCACATCTCAAGTTGTGCACTAGCATGTGGACTTGGTCTTGGATTGTAGTACCAGATAAACTACAAATAGCTGCTAAGCTGTACGGTTCATAAAGGCCAAGACCATATCTATCTCTTCATTTGTTATAACCCCAGAACTGAATATCATAATTAGCCCAGAGTAAGGGCTAAGTAAAGAAGAGTTGATTTACTTAGAGAATGAGTGAATTAGCTTGTCTATTCATCCTCCAAAATAAGGACAAGACCTCTAACCTTCATAGCTATGATCACGTGATGAAGTGGACCCTGAAACAGCTAAAGAGTCAGTCTTGCTACTGCACTCACCACAGCAACATTATGTTGTGATACCTTGTGATACTCTGTGCTTTATGTAGCAGTATTAGACATGTCTAAAAATGAGAAATAAACCTGAATAGTTTGATTCATTAATTCTATATCTTATATCATAATATGCTTACAAATAATACAGTTTCACACTTTCCCTGGAGCCATAATTTATTATTAGAAATAAATAAATATCATGTGTAATTTATGCTACTGGTGTATACAACCAAATCTTGAATAGCTTTCCAAGAGAACCTTGCAAAATTGATAATAAATATGCAACATGTGATATTTTGGCTAGTGCTGAAGTGATTATTTATTTAAATGTGTCTGTTAACAAATGTGTTATCCTCAGTTCAAATGGTTCAGGATTTTCTTCTTTGTTAATTTTTAGTAGTAAGTAGAAAAACTTCCTTTTTCCATTTAATGTAGTCACAGGTCAACAGTACCTTGGATATACAGTTGATCCATGAGCAGTGCATGGGTTAGGGGCTCTGAATCCCACACAGTCAAAAATTCATATTTTTAACTTTTGGCTCCCCCAAAACTTAACTACTAATTAACGCTTAACTATTAATTCTAGTGTTGACTAGAAGCTTTACCAATAACATAAACAGTCAATGAAAAATATTTTGTATGGAGAGGGAGGCAAGATGGCAGAAGAGTAGGGGACCTCATTTCATCTGGTCCCTTGAATTTAGCTAGATAACTATCAAATCATTCTGAACACTGATGAATTCAACATGAGATGTAAGAAAAAAAATTCCTGGAATTCTACAAATAGAAAAGCGACAACTTTCTCCAAGGTGTGAGGTGTGGAGAAGTGAATCTGAGGGGATACATTGGAAGATAAATGGCAGGGTGAGGGAGCCTCCATAAGTCAGCTTACTGGAAAGTGATATAGTCCCAGAGAGCAAAATCTGAACTTTTAAAAGTCTGCTTCAGTAAGGGACATCCCTGCCTTAAAGGTGCTCAGGTGGAAAAGCAGGACAGAATCCTAGGTGGGACAGTGTGGTTTCAGGATCCCCGGGGTCAGAGAAAGAATGGGGGTACCTAAGCCAGCAGAGTCCCCAAGCATTGGAGCAGGGAAACTGGCTATGGTCAGTGAGCCCAGTCATGGGCTCTCAGCCGGTTTGCCATAAACCCAGAACCTGGCAGGATTGGGGGACCCTGCAAAGGGCAGAAAGGTAGTGACCCTCCTCCTTCCCCTCGGAGGATTGGCTTGGGTGAGCACCACAGGAGTCTGCAGAGTTTGGTGCACACAAAAGTGAAGACTGCTTTTCTCTGAGGGTTTACCAAAGAAGGGGGGCCATGATCCTTTAGCTCCAGGGTGGAAAGCTTTCAGGGAACAAAAACCACATAGAGCGAGGGAAGGAGCTTACACTGAGCCCAGCCCCATGGCAAGAGGTGATGCAACTCCGCCCAGGCAAAGACACCTGAGAATGGTGCAGCAGAAGATCTCCCCCAGAAGATCATTTTACTTATATCCATATAGATTAGGTCTGTGACAGAGTATTACCTCTGGTTCTTTCTTTTGTTGTGAATTCCTTCTTCTAGTCATCTTGCCCAGAGAAGAATGAATGAATGAGAGAGCAAGATCAAAAGTATCAATCATGACTCAAGCAAAATACACACTAGACAAATTCGAAAAGGTCAGAAACCAAAAAAGAAAAGAAAAAGAAAAAAAAGGGGGGGAAAGAATATAATCTCCCTGGTGAATATATATATATATATATATATATGTACACAAAAATTTTATGTGTATGTATATATATTTGTATATATATATGTATACATATATATATAATATTGAAGATTGCAAATTTCAGAGATAAAGAGAAAATCCTGAAAGCAGTTTGAGGCAAGAGCTCCTTCCCTACAATGGTAGAAACATTAGACTGGCAGCAGCCCTATCCACAGAAACCTAGCAGGCCTGAAAGGGCAGGCATGATATATTCAAGGTACTAAATGAGAAAAACATGCCGCCAAGAATATTTTATCCAACAAGACTGTCATTCAGAATGGAAGGAGAGATAAAAAGCTTCCAGGACAAACAGAAACTAAAGAATTTGTGATCACCAAACCAGCCCTACAAGAAATATTAAAAGGGATCCTTTAAGCAAAGAGAGAGCCCAAAAGTAACATAGACCAGAAAGAAACAGAGAAAATCTACAGAAACAGGGACTTTACAGGTGCCCATACGATGGCACTAATTCGTGTATTTCAATAGTTACTCTGAATGTAAGTGGGCTAAATGCTCCAATCAAAAAACACAAGGTATCAGATTGGATAATAAAGCAAAACCCATCCATATGCTGACTACAGGAGACTCATTTTAGACCTAAAGACTCCTCCAGATTGAAAGTGAGGGGGTGGAGAACAATTTATCATACTAATGGACATCCAAAGAAAGCTGGAGTAGCAATCCTCATATCAGACAAATTAGATTTTAAACCAAAGAGTATAGTAAGGGATGAAAAGGGACATATATCATACTTGAATGGTCTGTCCAAAAAGATCTAAAAATTATAAATATTTATGTTTCTAACTTGAGAGCAGCCGGTCATATAAACAATTTAATAACAAGATTAAAGAAACATTGATAACAATAAAATAATAGTAGGGGACTTCAACACTCCACTCACAGCAATGGACAGATCATCTAAGCAGAAGATCAACAAGGAAACGAGGGTTTTGAATGACACACTGGACCAGATGGATTTCACAGATATATACAGAGCATTCCATCCCAAAACAACAGAGGTGTGGAGAAGTGAATCTGAATCATTCTTCTCATTGCTCATGGAACATTCTCCAAAATAGATCACATACTGGGTCACAAATCAGGTCTCCACTGGTACCAAAAGAATGGGATTATTCCCTGTATATTTTCAGACCACAGTACTTTGAAACTTGAACTCAATCACAAGAAGAAATTTGGAAGGAACTCAAACACTTGGAAATTAACGAGCATCCTGGTAAAGAATGAATGGGTCAACCAGGAAATTAAAGAAGAATTAAAAGAATTCATGGAAACAAATGAAAATGAAAACACAACTGTTGAAAACCTTTGGTATACAGCAAATGTGGTCCTAGGAGGGAAGTACATAGCAATACAACCCTTTTTCAAAAAATTAGAAAAGTCTCAAATACACAAGCTAACTTTACACCTAAAGGAGCTGGAGAAAGAACAGCAAAAAAAGCCTAGACCAAGCCAAGAGAAGCGAAATTATAAATAGAGCAGAAATCAACGAAATAGAAAGAAAAAGAACAGAACAGATCAATGAAACTAGAAGCTTGTTCTTTGAAAGAATTAATAAGATTGATAAACCCGTAGCCAGACTTATCAAAAAAGAAAAGAGAAAGGACCCAAATTAATAAAATCATGAGTGAGAGAAGAGAGATCATGATCAACACCAAGGAAATACAATTTTAAGAACATATTATGAGCAACTATATGCCAACAAATTAGGCAATCTGGAAGAAATGGATGCATTCCTGGAAATTTATAAACTACCAAAACTGAAACAGGAAGAAATAGAAAATTTGAACAGACCCATAACCAGCAAGGTAATTGAAGCAATAATCAAAAATCTCCCAACAAACAAGAGTCCAGGGTCAGATAGCTCCCCGGGGGAATTCAACCAAACATTAAAAGAACTAATACCTATTCTTCTGAAGCTATTTCAAAAAGTAGAAATGGAAGGAAAACTTCCAAACTCGTTCTATGAGGCCAGCATTACCTTGATCCCAAAACCAGACAAAGACCCCACCAAAAAGGAGAATTATAGACCAATATCTCTGATGAACATGGATGCAAAAATTCTCACCAAGATACTAGCCAATAGGATCCAGCAGTACATTAAAAGGATATTCACCACGACCAAGTGGGATTTATTCTTGGGCTGCAAGGTGGTTCAACATTCACAAATCAATCAATGTGATATATCGCATTAATAAAAGAAAGGACAAGAACCATATGATCCTCTTAATTGATGCAGAAAAAGCATTTGACAAAATACAGCATCCTTTCTTGATTAAAACTCTCCCCAGTGCATATATAAAGGGAACATACCTTAATATCATAAAAGCCATCTACAGATGGTGAATATCATTCTCAAAGGGGAAAAACTGAGAGCTTCTCCATTAAGGTCAAGAACATGACAGGGATACCCACTCTCAACACTGTTGTTCAACATAGAACTGGAAGTCCTAACCTCAGCAATCAGACAACAAAAAGAAATAAAATGCATTCAAATTGGCAAAGAAGTCAAACTCTCACTCTTCACAGATGACATACTTTATGTGAAAAACCCAAAATACTCCACCCTAAAATTGCTAGAACTCATACAGGAATTCAGCAACATGACAGGATATAAAATCAATGCACAGAAATCAGTTGCATCTCTATACACTAACAATGAGACAGAAGAAAGAGAAATTAAGGAATCGATCCCATTTACAATTGCACCAAAACCATAAGATACCTAGGAATAAACCTAACAGATCTTTTAGAGTAAAGGATCTGTACTCTAAAAACTACAGAACACTTGTGAAAGAAATTGAGGAAGACACATAAAAAGTGGAAAAACATTCCATGCTCATGGACTGGAAGAATAAATATTGTTAAAATATTGCTACCCAGAACAATCTACACATTTAATGCAATCCCAATCAAAATACCATTGACATCTTTCGCAGAGCTGGAACAAATAATCCTAAAATTTGTATGGAACCAGAAAAGACCCCGAATCTCCAGAAGAATGTTGAGAAAGAAAACCAAAGCCAGACTTCAAGCTCTATTACAAAGCTGTAATCAAGACACAAAAACTGACACATAGATCAATGGAACAGAATAGAGAATCCAGAAATGGACCCTCAACTCTATGGCCAACTAATCTTAAACAAAGCAGGAAAGGATATCCAATGGAAAAGAGACAGTCTCTTCAATAAAGGGTGCTGGGAAAATTGGACAGCCACATGTAGAAGAATGAAACCAGGCCATTTTCTTACACCATACAAAGATAAACTCTAAATGGATGAAGACCTAAATGTAAGACAGGAATCCATCAAAATTCTAGAGGAGAACACAGGCTGCAACAACCTCTGTGACCTCAGTCCCAGCAACTTCTTGCTAGACATGTCTCCAAAGGCAGGGGAAACAAAAGCAAAACTGAACTATTGGTACTTCATCAAGATAAAATGTTTCTGCACAGCAAAGGAAACAATTAACAAAACTAAAAGGCAACCTATGGAAAGGGAGAAGATATCTGCAAATGACATATCAGATAAAGGGCTAGTATCCAAGATCTATAAAGAACTTACTAAACTCAACACCCAAAGAAGAAATAATCCAGTCAAGAAATGGGCAGAAGACATAAAGAGACATTTCTCCAAAGAAGATGTACAAAGGGCAAACAAACACATGAAAAAATGCTCCACATCATTTGGCATCAGGGAAACACACATCAAAACCACAATGAGATACCACCTCACACCAGTCAGAATGGCTAAAATTAACAAGACGGGAAACAACAAATGTTGGTGAAGATGTGGAGAAGGGGGAATCCTCTCATGTTGGTAGGAATGCAAGCTGGTACATCCACTCTGGAACACAGTATGGGGGTTCCTCAAGAAGTTAAAAATAGAGCTACTGTACAACCCAGCAATTGCACTACTACGCATTTACCCCAATGATACAAATGTATTGATCCTAAGTGGCACCTGCACCCCAAAGTTTATAGCCCCAATGTCCACAATAGGCAAAGTATTGGGGAAAGAGCTGAGATGTCCACTGACAGATAAAGGGATTAAGAAAATGTTGTATATATATACAGTGGAATATTAGTAATCAGAAAGGATGAATATTTACCATTTACATCGACATTGATGGAACTGGATGGTATTATGCTGAGTGAAATAAGTCAATCAGAGAAAGACAATTATCATATGGTAGGGGGATGGGGTAATTGGATGATGGGCATTAAAGAGGGCATGTGATGTGATGAGCCCTGGGTGTTATACACAACTGATGAATTACTGAACACTACATCTGAAACTAATGATGTACTATATGTTGGCTAATTGAATCTAAAAAAATATTTTGCATGTTATATGTATTATATACTGTATTCTCACAATGAAGTAAGCTAGAGAAATGAAAATATTATTAAGAAAATCATAAGGAAGGGCGCCTGGGTGGCTCAGTTGGTTGAGCGACTGCCTTCGGCTCAGGTCATGATCCTGGAGTCCCGGGATTGAGTCCCGCATCGGGCTCCCTGCTCGGGGGGAGTCTGCTTCTCCCTCTGACCCTCTTCCCTCTCATGCTCTCTATCTCTCATTCTCTCTCTCTCAGATAAATAAATAAAATCTTAAAAAAAAAAAAGAAAATCATAAGGAAGAGAAAATACATTTACACTCCTGTACTGTCTTTATAAAAAAAAAACTGTGTACAGGTAGACGTGTGCAGTTCAAACCATGTTGTTTAAGAGTGAACTGTAATAGCTTTAAAGTTTCTAAATTACAGAAGTAAACTGAAATGAGCAAATGGTTGGGGAAAAAATGCATTGCTTTAATGCTTCTTTGACATGTAAAATCTCCAAAATCTAGGATAATTCTGAGGACCGTTGAAAATAAATTAATTTTATGGAGCTATAAACTTCTGAGTTATTTTGATATCTTTTAGATCCATGTAGAAATTAATCTTCCATGGACCAAGAAAAAGTCTTGCTAATTAATCTGACTTGGTGCTTGGTTTCAAAAGAATTAAAAAATTACTTTTCTCTTGGTAAATTTTCAATGAAGGCTGAGCTTTGGGATGTGCTTGCCTGGGTGGTGATTCTGTGAAGACACAGGATTATTTTCAAGACTTTATTTTTATAGTTTTAATTTTTTGATCTCATTAAATATTAACTTGCTCTGTAATTTTTCTCCAAATATCCCTCTCTGAATACCACCTTCAAGAAGAAAAGTTCACAAGTATTTTCTTCTCCAGAGATTCTTTCTTGATGTTTCAAGATGTATCTTAAGTATTAAAAAAGCAAAAGCCTTTCATTTTCAGTATAACGCTAGAAATAGGAATCTATCACCTCCCTAACATTTTTCAGACTCTTGGCAGCTGAGTGGCCATAGTGAATTCAGGTTGGTTCCATTTAGAAAATCCTCTGATTCTCTCCTTGCTCCCATTTCCTTTCTGCAGCAACCTGGCCAGCTTAGGGAGCACACAAGATTTGTCTGTCCCGCTTTCTTTTTGTTTCTTTCTTGATTTAACCAACTGGGAGTTGAGGAAAAGGAAGTGTGCTTAGCAGCAGTGATTGCCAAACACTTGGAAACGTTGATAAGTTTTCCAAAAAGCTCTGGGGTGAAAGAATAAGGGAATAACCAGCAGAGAACTCTGCAGAAAATAAATATGATTGGGAGAAAGAGTGACAAAGGAGGCCAGACTTTCCAGTTCTTTTTAGTAAGTCTTTCCAATCCAATTGCACTTCTCAAAAGGTTCTGGAAAGCCAACAGTACTTATTAAAATACATTCAGTGTGTCTGGATGCTTGTTTTTCCCCATCAGAATTCTAATCTAAGGAAAAGTCATGTGTTTGATACATAATACTGATTTGCAAATTTTAATTAACTAATTCTACTATTATTTTATTGTTTATAAAAGAGAATTTCACACAAGTCATGTAAAAATATCTAGATTGTCAAAAATTGATTCTTCAAAAATCATTTATGACTATTTCGAAGGCTAGAAATGTAAAAGAGACATGGCAGTTATATGTCCTTCTATCATCCATAATTGAATTAAAAGACTCTGGGATAGTATTTCTAATCAGTTCCTTACTGAAACAATCATCTTCACAGTTAAAATACAATGAGCTATCCTTTCAATTAGTACCACACAAAGTGTGTTTTGGTATGCAAACTCTTTCTTCCAGAGCACCATTGAGATAAGTTGAGAAAGAGAGAATAGGTATTTACATAACATGACTAGGATATTCAAGTAAGTGGTTTTGTGTTTTACAGAAATATCAGTTGGTGATAGATGGGAAGGATAAACTCTTCCTTTTAAGATACCTTCAAAGCACAGGGCTAGATAATGAAGAATGTAGTCTCTCAGAGCTAGAACACTAAACCACAAATCTGAACATGGGTTGCATTTTTAATTGACAGAAATGATGATAAAAAGAGCATTGTCTCTATTAGAAATAAAAATGGTATTTTGATAATCTAAAAATATTGAATTTTACATCATGTTGGGTTGGATTAAACACTGGGACAGTTGCATGGGCTTTTGACCTGCACAGTTACACAGGACTCTGCTCTCAGAGGGCTCCATCCTTGGTTTATTGCTCTGTGGTTGCTGCCTTGAAATTCTTCATAACTTTATTTTTGAACTTGTGTGTTGTAAGTGAAATTGTGACAAGGGACTGTGCATATAAGCAGAGGAGATAACATGCAACATGTGTGGCCACCATTTCCTGCAGCCCTGTTTGCATGTAGCCTTCCTGATACCTTGTGGGCACAGAATTCTGGTGGACCCACAATGCACGGGAATTCAAGGAGACTCAAAGTGAATTCAAGGTAAACGTGTTATGTCTGTGAGTAAGGGAAGGGAAAGACACTGACAACACCAAGTGGCCATGCTTTCTATGTGAAACAAAACTTGCTTTGAATATAGACCAAAGCCAATGTTATTCTAAAAAACACAACCAAGGAATCCTATCATATTCCTTCTTATTCCTGTTATTTCTTCCCTGTTATCAGTCAACCATTTACACTACAAATGACATATAAGAAAAGGTACAGATAGGGCATCCCAAAGTTTCTTTCCTTTTCAGTTCTTTCTTATTCATGAGTAAACTGAAAGTAGAGAGCATTTGTCAAATGTGTACATATCAAAAGTAAAATAAAAACACTTGAAATAATTTTTCTCAGAATTTCCATTGTTCTATTTTAACAATGGAATATATATGAATGTATGAGCTATGAAATATGAATTATAATTTTGGGTGATTTTACATGCAAATTGAATGTTCTCATATTTGCATTGGGACTGGCATTACATTATATAAAGATGAATAGTAAAACTTATGCTAATAATTTAAAATTTTAATTTTCTTTACTTAGAACAACATTGAATAGCACATAATAAACACCATGACATGTTGAGAGACTGCAGAAAAAAGGGAAAAGAAATTATATATATATTTTTTTTAATATTTAAAAGGGGTAATATAATTTTTATTATTTTTTATTATTATGTTATGTTAATCACCATACATTACATCATTAGTTTTTGATGTAGTGTTCCATGATTCATTGTTTACGTATATTGAATACCTTTAATGATACATTTTTCCTGCTTTTTGAGCAAAAGCCTCCACATTTTTATTTTGCGCTGGGTCCCACAAGCTATGTAGATGATCATATAAGTTTAAGGATGATTAATTCAACAATATTAAACAGGTTTCACTACTATAGGAGTTTCCTAAAGCCTTTAACAGGCCAACATACACTGAGGAGAACTACAGAGGGCATGGGGTATGCTGCATATCCTTCCTCATTTGAGTCCCAGGCCCATTTTCTCAGTATTTCCAGAGATAAATATTTCTCTGGACATATTGGGCAATTCTGCCTCTATCACTAATTAGTTCTGTAAGTCACTTAACTTCTTCGAATGTCAGTTTCTCCTTCAGATGGAATGCCTAACTTAATATTTGTGATAAAGATAAAATCTTTGAACACGTGCCAAATACCTAGTAGGTTTTTAATTTTATTACTGCATTTTCCCAAGTCCATCATTGTTCTGTGGGAGCAATATAGTTAATTTTGCACCATGAATCCTTTTCTAAAAATTTTTGGAAATCTTGTTGTTCACCATGGACTAACCAAAAGAAAACATTGAATATTTCATAGGAATAGAGATCATTCTTCAAAATTGTCTGGCATGTATTAAGTGCTTAGTAAACATGATAGACATTAATGAATAAACAGTCATAAACCAAAATAAAAATTTTCTCAAATACAGCCTGGATTCATATCTTGGCTTCTTCCATTAGGCAGATTATTTTATTTCTCACTTTCCTCAATTTAAAAATGAAAGGTTGCATCTGCCTTATGGAATTATTGTGAGGAGTAAATGACATATAGCATTTCCATACAGTGCCTTTTATATAATAACTGTTCAGTCTATGTTAGCTATGCCCGTATGTTGAGACTTTTACTCTTTCTCCAAGATTTTATTATAATCCAAGTCTCTGGTTCTGTCCTTTCTGTGCATGAAAACAGAGAGATACTCAAGGAATTCATAACCCAAAAGAAATAATAAAAGTAAGTGTAACAGAGATTAAAGAAAAAAATTCAAAACTATTTTCTAATTCATGTTTCTCACTCCAAAACTTGAAAAAGTTGGGGCCAATGTCTGGTAGAGCTCCCATTTATTTCCATTGTATCACAAATGGACAAGTGTTAAAATTCCTTCCTTTTCAAATTTCATTTCTGATAGTTTCCCTTGGGTATTGACTTTGAAACAGAATGGCCTCATATGAGACATGGAAGAAATAAGAAGGAACTGTTTACTGACTTACTGTAACACCTTTATTAGACTGGGTTACATAAATTGTGCAAAAATGTTTTTAATATGCAATTTAAATAGTGAATTTTATCAGTGAGTAGCATGTGTTTTGGTATCTAGGTGATTTGGCATGCCAGGACACCGAATGTTACTATTAGCTTGTGTAATTCTTAGAAATATGCTGCAGAATAGGGAAGTCTGGGAACTAAGGATTCCAAAGAACAGTAACAAGAAGACTTGTAAAGAAGAGATTATTTTCTGAGACTCTTTATGCCCCCCTCAACTTCCTGTCCATTACTTTCCAGTTGAGACCAGCCAATCTCTTACTTCAAGAATACCCTTTCTTTAATTGCTTCCTTGCCTTTCCATAATTATAATTAGTATCTATTTAAAATCTACTGTATATCAAACACTGTTCTAGGAAATCTATGTGTATTAACTCACGACAAAACTATCGAAAAGGTACTTTTATTTTAGTGTCCATCTTAGAGGAAAGGAAAATGAAGCACAGTAAGATTAAATAATTTGCTGAAGGTGACCCTAGTAGCAGAATGAGGACTCAGTCGTAGGCAATCTGACACAAGTTCCCTGCTCTTTATCACTTGGCTTTACTGCCTCTACATCATACCCACTGGAAAAGTAGACACTAGATCAGGTCAATTCCCTGTCCTATTTCCCATTTCAGGCACTCAGGAGGCATTCAGAAATATTTATTGAATGAGTAAATATATGCTATTAGAATCTCCACTGCAGATCAGTATGTCAATATGAACTTACCATCCAATCTCTCCTCTCATCCCAGTCTTTATTACCTGGTTGGCAAAAGAGCTGTTTCAGATATGATTAAGATAAAGACCTTATGATCAGTGATATCTTGGATTTTCTTGTGGGCCCAGTGTATTCACATGGGTCTCTAAAAATGGAGAAAATTTTTCCAGTTGTGGTCAGAGGAAGATACCACTACAGAAGGGCCAGAGAAATGTACTGTTGCTGATTCTGAAGATGGAGGAAGGAAGTCATGAGGCAAGGGATAAAAACAGCCTCTGGAAGATGGAAAAAGCAAGCAAACAGATTCCCCCTGGAAATCCCAGAGAGGAAAAGAGCTCTGCTGTCACCTTAACTCAGGGAGGCCTGCGCTGGTCTTCTGAGTTAGAGAACCTTAATACAATAAATTTTTGTTGTTTTAAGTCACTAAATTTGTGACAATTTGTTAACAGAAGCATGGAAAACAAATGCAGCCTCTGTAATCATCCAATGACTCTAAAGAGATTTCAGGATTTCTTTCTTAATGTCTGGTGTGTGTGGCTTGAGTCCCCTCACATGGTGCCCATGGCATTCTTCTCTCACAGACCTTGTTCTACTTTCATATTGGTGTAGAGTTACAGGGGAGGAGCAGAAAGGGCTCCTTTTCTACTATATGTGAGAAATACATTTCCTTTCTGAAGTTAAATCACAAAATCCATATGTAATGAATGCACTTAGCTATCTCAGGGACTAAACCAAAATTTTGGGGTTTAAGACTAGGAATTTTGGGAAATACCCACAATTCTCATCAAAATAGTGTGTTCGTAGTCTCAAGCAGGAAAAAACAAGATAGGATTGAAATTCAGTAAATGGAAACTGTAAGAATTTTACTTTAGTGTAGAAAACATATTTTGTGACTAAATATGCACCTAGAAGCAGAGGCAGATAAAGTGTGATGTGAATGACACTTAAACATCATTGGCCTCCTCGCTTGCATGCCCTTTGTAAAGCTCTGAGAGAAGATTATACATTCCAGTAAAACTTGCATAAGTGAGATATTCCCACTGCAATCCGTTAAGACTACTATTCTTATAATTTCTCCAACGCATTTTTCTTTCTGCTGGGTGGCATTGGAAGGACGTATTGTATTTGTCATTTTCTATTCTTAAAGAAGGCCCCCAAACTGTATAAGATTCAGACCATGAAAACCTTGGATCCCTCTCTGCTTAGTGAAAAGTAAAGACCGGATAGAGTTTATATTTGCCATTAAAGTACAGTATGAAGAAGTGTCCTTCCTGTCTCAGAGACAAGGTTTTCTAGTCATTGGAGGAAGGAAAGCATTATTAAAGATTCTTTTGATGCCACTGAAGTCAAAATACATGATTAATTCCCCTCATTTTGATAATAATTTTTTTTAATGTAGCATGCCCTTAGAGGGAGGACACAATGATCTTTGGGTAATGCTTTTCAGGTTGACCCCAAATGGTATTCCCATTGTAAAATAATCTTTAGGAGTTGCAGAGCAAATGTGCATGTGTAATAGACAAAGCATATATAATTATTAATCACTTGTCACCATGCCAGGATTCATAAGGATTCAGCAGTGAAGAAAATGGGCTCTCCTCTCTTATGGAGAGGTGGGTAGGGGGCATAAAATAAACAAGTGAATAAATAAATGTATCATTGTCAATAGCGCTGAAAATCTTTACATTGGGTTAAAAAGGCAGGCTTCCTTGAAACAGTGACATTTGAATAGAAACTTAAGAAAAGAAGGAGCCATTTCCACAGAGATCTCTGCATGAGGAGTTTAAGGCAGAGGGAATATCAAATGCAAAGCCTCAGACAGAGTTGAACTATATGGAGTTATCGATCAATTTTTTTCAGACTATGGTTTGTGAACAATTTGTGGGGCTTGAAATCAATTGGTGAGTTGCGACAATTTTTTTAAATGAAATAGAAGAGAGAAGAATAAAATACAAAAATCAGAGTGCATTGCATATTTCCAAGAATACATATTACATAAATGATGTTTGTGTGTGTGCATGTATGTGTGGTTGTGCACAGGCATGCGAGTGCATATACGGATCATGACATAAAATGTATTTTTTTCTATAGGTCCCAAAGAAGAGTTTGAAAACATTATTGTACAGCTTATATGAATACTATAACACATAGAATGAGGCAGGAATGGAATTTTGAAACCATATGTATATATATATATACATACACACACACGTGTATATATATATACATATATATGTGTATATATATGTGTGTGTGTATATATATATATATATATATATATACACATACAATGAAAGAATGAGCTGCTCAAAAGCAAAAGCTGGATCCACTGAACCACTCTAATTTCTTTAGCAAGATCAGATTTATGTATTTAGAAAGCTGAAAATTAGACTCTAGGTCATGGTGTATTTTACATCCGGGAAGGCCTTTTGGAGGTTCAAGTAACCATCCACACCTATCTAGCTTTGAACTTACCTTGAGCAAACTACAAAGAAGGTGCCCCTTTGGAAAGGACAGATTACAAAAGAAGATCCCTCCTCTGAGGTTCAGTGACATGGCAATAACCTCGCCAAGATGACCAGGCTGCACAGCTTGGCAGTTGGCTTTCACCCCCTACTTTTCCCATAGCTGAGTAGCTTTTACCTCACAGGGCTACACAACCATATGCAGGACCCTTGGATATCCCCTTGGATAGTCCCACAGTATTTGCTATCTTGGGTGGTAATTGCCTACTTGTCAGTCCTTAGGATTTTTAGGCAATATCAGTATCTAGTACAGTGTCTGGTTTAAAATTATGCTCAAAAATGAAGAAAGTAATTGGAGATTTAACTATCTAGGAATCAACAAAGGGAATATATTAGATGGGATGTCAGAAACCACACATAGGTTGACACGGAACAACCTAAAATAAAGACAACTGGAAGAACATTTGAAGGTCAGGCCAAATTCTATCTTACACCCAGAAAGTTCCTTTTAGCCTCACCTGCTTCAGCTTACTCTTTCTTCTTGATTTTTGCTCTTGCTTTTTCCTAATACCCATTTTCTTTTCTTTCAGTTTGACTGTTGGTGGTGGCTGAGCCCCTGCTCTGACGTACCCACAAGTCACTTTGTTCTAGCGTGATTTGCTTTTGCTTTCCAGTTTTCACGTCTTGGTTTGTCCCCTGACTATGGTAATCAATCAGCTGGTTTAGCCAATCTCATCCCACTGAAGAATCCGTCTGCCACATGTCTAACTCCCTGAGTCCTGACATTCTCCCCCACAGTAAGCCTGGCCCATTTCACCCCTTTCATGCTACCCAATTTAGATTGACTTCCCATATTGTGCCTTCATTTATCAAATGAAATTAGTCACGTGGCATATCAAGCATTTTGAAATATTCATATGCAGGCAGAACATATAAGACAGTACATATCAGCAGTAATTAATGTTAAAATAAACAGGGTAAATTTACTTATTCTAACATTGTCACTTTATTTAATTAAAATAATTAACTTATATAGTACTTTCAAACCTAGCATAGTAAACATATTACTTAAAATTCATATGAATCATTAATACAGTAATTAGAGGACTGTACATACTATTTCTAAATAAAATAATTTTTATCATAAAGACTCAGCACAGATTGTGATTCTAAATAAGGTAATTTTAGCTATGTTTAAGTTAGGCAAATAAACCAAACAAATTACTGGCCAGGATTCCAGTGCCTAAACTAAGACTTTCAATTAATACTTGTTTGCTAGTTGAGAGGTTCTGTGTCAAAAATCAAATATTAAACAATATTTAAGAAGAAAGAGATCATGTATTTCATTCAGCTTTACTGTTGGAAAATAAAGTTTGTTTATTTTTGTTTGTTTCTTACTCTAGTTTATCAGGCATGATTGAGCTTTTCAAAAGATATGGATTTTTGGAATATCTCCATTCAAATCTAAGTAATTGTAAACGCAAATGGGCCCGTGAAATAAGGTCTGTCTCTTTGTGCCAACAAAAGTTAAATGACTAAATTCAAAAAAGTTCAATGAGGAATCAGAGTCAGCTTTAAGGACAATTATTTAGGTCATGCTGCCTTAACTTGGTCTTTGCTCAAGGAGTCATTCTTTCGATTCAGAGCAAATTGTAGATAATGGAAAAATCACCAAGAATAAAGGCTTTTGTTTGTACACATCTTCATTAATTTTCTTTTGAATGTGAGACATGTACACAAATTATACAAAGTATGATGTCTATGACACTTTTGTTCCTCCTTCTTCCTCACATTCTGATATAAATAAAATTACTGTCATATTTCTTTTTTTATTCAGACATTACTTTTGAAGGTGCAGGCGTGAGCTAATGTGACATTAAAGCAGACAAAACTAAAAGGAGTCACAGAAAAGATTTATTTCAAGGTGACTGAAACCTTAACCCATGTAGACTGGCAATTCTTGATCAGATTAGCAACAAGAATGTTGTTTTTTTTAGATATTATTTTAATGATATTGATATCCATAGTCTCTTTTTCATTTAAAAATGTTCTTGCAGCTTCCCCATCTTATTCTCTTAAAATAAAATCCCTTGGATATAACAGAGTCAAGTGTCAGAATAGGAACCCCGAGAGACCCGAAATTATAAAAAGGCATAGTGGGAACACTCTTTCCAACTGTTAAAAGGGAATATGCTAGTCAAGCAACATTACTCATTCAATCAATTTTGCTCTTGAATAACTAATAATTATAATTTTGTTAATTTTCTTAAATCAAAAAAGTTTAATGTATAAGATTTCTTCATTTATTTAGTTGTGCCAAAAATCAGGGGTTCCCAGATTTGGAAATTGTGTAGACCAGAAAAAATTCAAATAAAATAATATTGATATTTTCTTTCCCAATAAGAACAATAAAACAATTAAACAAAACAAACCAACAAACCAAAATAAACCTGTCAAGCTGTCATATATTTTTATTATAATTTATTAAAAGCAATGTCATTTGACATCAATTATGAGTTATAATCTTAGAATAAAGGACAATCCTATGAATTATTCAAAGTTAGATTGATGAAAGTTCACTATTTTTAAATGTATTTTTTTTTTTGCTATACCCATAAAAATTTAGTCAAGAATCACATTTGTCCAGAGACTGATGTTTGATAACTGCTATGATAGACTTGTTTTGTTTGTTTTGTTTGTTTGTTTTATTCAAATTTTAGTTAGTTAACATACAGTGCGATATTGGTTTTCTGGAGTAGAATTCAGTGATTCGTCACTTACATACAACACTCAGTGCTCACCATAACATGTGCCCTCCTTAATGCCCATCACCCATATAGAGACTTATAAAATGCTAAGTGCATATTTTATTTGCACGAAGGGAGCTTAATAAATTAAGTCTTAATTATTACCTGCTCTAGGCTCTGATTTCTTTATGTATGAAATGAGCATATTAATAGGTCTATGTGGTGAGAATTCAATGGGTTAATACACTTAAAATCTTTAATACAGGATGTCTCACATACAGTAAGTACTCAGTAAATGTAAACTATTGTTTTTACTGACAGAGTAATGTTTAGGGTCTCATTATATCTAAGATTGGATTCACCTCTAAAATATTCATCTCTCAAATACATATTAAGTATCTCAAAAGGAAAAAAAGAACCATAAATTGATATTAAACTTTAGTGTATGATATGCATGATAAATTGTACAGGTGAGGAGTACTGATGTCTGCAACTTACTTTGCATCAAAAAAAATAAAAGAAGAATTGATAGATGGACAGAGGGATAAATAGATGGATATCTAAGCACAGAGCAAATGTAATAATTGCTAGTTGCAGAATCTAGGTAGTGGGCATATGTAAAAATCTTCCATATTTTCTGTGTGTTTTACATTTCTCAAAATAAAATAAGAGAAAATTAAAAAGTGAAAAATTTTAAAGAAACAATCTTAAAATTTTTAGCACCTATTAATTAAAATAAGAAGCTGTCAAATGCAGGCATTGTTCCTAACACCTAGTTGGGAGTTCCAAAGTTACATCTAAGGGTAGAATTTCTGCTGTTTTGCCTCCAGGTCCAAAATTGTTAGTTGTGATTGTGCCTCTAGGAGCATGTTTGCCCTGATGCGAACTTTCTGCCATACATCCGAGGCTGTGGGAGGCCCTGGTGCCTGGAGGCCCAACCTGGCATTTAGTTTTGACTCACTTGATCAGGCCAAACCTAGGGACGTGTGAAGGCAAGTGTAAGCAGACTCTGGGAATGACTAAGAGTTGTAAATTGGTCTCTAGTCTGGAGTCAAGTTTTTGAAAAGTAGCATTGATATAATTTGATGATAATGTTCAGGACAGAGTATTAGTTGCAAAAACATGAAAAACAATAAAAATGTGTTGATCACATAACTTGCCACAAAACATTTGGTATGGTATGGTTTTATTTCTGTGTTAAGAAAGGTAAGTATGTGTGTGTTGTGTGTGTGTGTGTGTGTGTGTGTGCATGTACACATACACACATATAAATATACATACATATATATTTGTATCTTGGACTCCTTATGGTTCTGTAGAACTATAAAATGTTTTTTTAACTATAAAATATTTTTATAAAATGTTGCTGTTTTTCATAATTCTTACATTCTCTTTATAATCTCAGTGCTAAATTTTTGTTTGTTTTTTGTTTGTTTTTCAACTGTTTGAGACATTTGTAGTGATTAAAACCTAAAGAGTAACTCAGTGTGAAGTCAGAACCAGTCCTGGCAAAAATTACTGTCATGTCACCAGGTAAGAATTCTTATTTTATTTTAGAAATTAAGGAAAAATACTTTATTTAAAAAAATCCAATTAGAAAAAAAGAAAAAATGAGGTCAATCATGTAAATATTTGTCATTCTATAGAAAGTTTCTAGGTATTGTAGTGATATGTCTTCCTATGGATGCCCACTATTTTTTGGTTTTGAGTAAGATATCAAAATATGAAATAAATCTGTATAGTTATATCTTCCCTATGCACAGATATCTAAGTAAAGAACAATTTTAAGAAAAAATAATTCTGCTTTAATCACAAGGATGTTTCTAGTAAACCTTTCCTTTTCTGAATTATCCTGATAATGATTGCCATTCTTTTTTATTTCTATAGCAACATAATATCAGAGAGAATACTGTTCTTTAATAATATTTTTCCACAATGGGGTTAGGTCATGAGAAGAACAGACTCATCAGGATTAGTAAGAGATAGAAGTGGTGACTATAATGCGCTAATAGATTGCTTAGGTCCTAAATAGAGCTTCCAAAAAAAAAAAAAAACACCCAAAAAACATAGGTCAGAGAAATCTGGAGCTAGAGAGATGCCCTTAGAAATGTGCTTTTATGATGAGAAGACAAACGTTCAGAGCAGTTAAAAGATGCACTTCTTACATCCATCACAAGCCAGCTAAGTGGCAGGGTCAGTTGGTCCCAGTACTTTTTTCCCACTCCACACTGCCAATACCTCTGCAAGGTTACTACTCTTCTGCTACGTAGAAACATGACTTTGGAAGGAAAACCATATGGAAAATATTTATCTTAACATGGGCAGATGTCCGTTTATATTCAGGGACTAGTAACAAGATTATATTTAATTTTGAATTATTTATACAAGATTTATGCAATTTACACACAGATTACAAATCGTATCTTCTACAAAGCACAGTAGGGAAGAACTAAGAGTGATAGAGAATCCTTCACCTTGATTTTTGTGGCTCTAGAACACGTAAATAAAATGCAA
Source organism: Eumetopias jubatus (assembly GCF_037043125.1). Lineage (NCBI taxonomy): Eukaryota > Metazoa > Chordata > Mammalia > Carnivora > Otariidae > Eumetopias > Eumetopias jubatus. Next base: position 63,817,738 of record NW_028274812.1, read on the forward strand.
TACATCAAATATCTATTTTATGTCAGACACCTCGGTGGCTGCTTTATGGTATACACAAACCCTACCTTCAAGGAGTCGGCAGTCTACTAGATGAGGAAGATACTGCAAAACACAGAGCTGTGTTTTCCAAGGTTGATCAGAGAAGTGAAAACTGGAGATAAGCATAGGCATACATCAGGAAGTATACTGGCCAAGTAGAGGACAGGAGCAGAAAGGCTAAGGGTCTGGGCAATTGATGGTGGAAAAGTATGCAGTGAATGACAGGCAAAGAAGAAACACTTTAGTCAAAACCTGAGAATTCTGATGGATTGGTTTCTCTTCCTTTCTCATCCTCTCACTACACCTTTTATAGGTTAACAAAAACAAACAAAAATGATAGAGTTCCAGCATGAAAAAAACTACTGTAACACCAACCCCAATCAATCTGACCCCTATCTTTTGGAACATCACCACTATGCCCAAACTGGGGAATCATCAGAGATTGCTTCTTGACTTTCAATCCCCACATTGCATCATTCAGGTTCCAATAATACCACCTCCAAAATAGGCATTTTTATGTGGACTCCCCTCCATTTCCATTTTTGCCCTCTTCATCTCTTTCATTTGGACTACTCTATCTGGGCTGAACCTCTTCAAACCTCTTCTTCCCTGTTTCCCAGGATCCTACAGAAGAGGAGTCATCACCTACAGAATAAACTTTAAGCTCAATTATCTGTCTCTAAAGGTATTCTGTGATCTGATCTTTATTTGTATCAGCCTACCACTGTATCTGTGTCAGCCTACCACCTCCTTTCCTTTTCTACTACCAACTTTATTCTCCAAGAATACTGAGTACTTGTAGTCCCAGGAACATGCCATGATTTTGCACTGCTGACTTGTGGAATACCAGCTGCTAGACAATGCTTTATTTAGACCACATGACTGCACAAGTGAGTTGATGGATAAATAAATGAATTTATTGTTATCCTTCTTGGTTGAAATTTTTCAAAGCCTCAAATAGTTTGTGTTTTGTTCTCCTAAATGGCCCTTAAATAGATGGACCATTTAAACAACTATGTACTCACACTATGTTACACACCAGAATAACAAGGACAAATCATTTATGTCTGCCTAACAGCACAGCATACAATATTCAGAAAAAGTAAGAAATTAAAAATATTTTATTTAAGGTCATAGTATATAATATGATGCATTAGTTATTGGTATCTGGTGTGTAATAAGAATTTGATAAATATTTGAACTAAGAAGGAAAGAAAGCAGAGAAACAAGCAAATAAAAAGAAAGAGAAGGAAAGAGAGAAACTATCTGAATTTAAAAATCCAAGAAGTATCCTTTCACATATTTTTAATCCAAGAAACCTTTGTACAGACAATATTTTATAAGAAATGTATTATTCTTTCCATTAGGTCTACAGATACTTGTTGATCATTTGCTTGGACTGTGTTAGAGACATAGCAAAGAACAAGATCCGTGTCCTCTTGGAGCTTTACTCGTAGCAGTATAGATAGGTAATAAACAAGAAGAGAAATTTTCAAATGGTGTAAGCAATATGAAAATGACAGAACAGGATTTTGTGACTGAGAATGATGAGCAGGTAGTTTGGCTACTTTGGATACAGTGACTGAGACAGCCTCTATGAGGAGGAGATAATGTTTGAGATGAGCTAGGTAATTGAAGAAGAATCTGGACAAGGAAAATACATGCTCAGGCTCTTTAGTGGGAACAAACTTGTCAAGGTCAAGAAACGGATGAATGAAAAACTACCATTTTATTCAGCAATTCTACTTCTGGGTATCTATCCAAAGGAAATGAAAACAGGATATTGAAGAAATACTTGCACTCTCATGTTCATCGTAGCATTACTCACAATAGACAAAATATGGAAATAAATGGATATACAGATAAAGAAAATGTGATATTTATATACACACATTTATACACACACACACTGGAAGGAAATCACACCATTTGTGACAACATAGATGGGCCTTAAAAGTATTATGTTCAGTGAAATAAGCCAGATAGAGAAAGACAAATGTTGCACGGTATTACTCATATGTGAAATTTTTCAAAAAAATTGAAACTCATAGAAACAGAGTAGAAAAGTGGTTGCCAGAGTAAGAGGGGTAGGGGAAATAGGGAGAGGCTGGTTAGAGGGTACAAACTTCTACTATAAGATGAATGAGGTCTGAGGATGTAATGTAAAACATGGTGACTATTGTTGTATTGCTTTGTATTATATAATTTAAATTTCTAAGAGAATAGAACTTAAATGTTCCCAACAATATAAAATAAAATATAAATATGTGAGGCGATGGATGTGTTAATTAGATTGTAAGAATTCTTTCACAAAGTATAGGTACATCAAATCACCATGATGTACACTTTAATATCTTACAATCTTATTTGTCAATTATACCTCAATAAAGCTAAACAAACAAAAACACTCAAATATTTTCTGAGCACCTACTATGTACTCATCACTGAGCTTAGTGATAGGGATACAAAGATGAAAAACATACTTCTTTTCCTAGACATTATACAAGGTAGAAAGAAAGAAATACATTAACATAATCTTAGAATAATACATTAAGTGTGAAGGTAGAGATATTGGAAGATTGGGGTGAGGGTCAATTATCCTAAACTGGTGATTTGGGGAAGATTTCCTGAAAGAGGTAATAACTGGGTTTTTAGTTAATTGACCAGGCTGAAAAGGATGCTCCACGTACAAAGAAATTATAAGCTAAAGAAGAGAGAAGTTTTCAAGTAGATGGGTGCAAAGGAGGTCTTTCAAGTTAGTATTACTAAAGCTAAAAATAAGAACTGAGTAGAAAATAAGATTTGGGACATAAACAAGCAACAGAGCAAGAGATTTCAAGGCTATTTCAAGATGCTCAAACACTATGCTGAGGTCAATTAAAAGCCATTGATGAATGTTGAAGAGTAGACTGGACCTAGTCAGATTTGCATTTTAAATAGAGCTCTGGCAGCTGGTGGGGAACATCTTGGACATATTTTTACCCAGCTACTATTCTGGAAGAAAATTGCTTTTCTAGAAATTACAAGCCTCTTTTGAATTCTTTAAACACCTTTTAGCCAACTGTTTAGAACAGTTTTTGAGGGGATTACTTAATATTTTCCTTATACTCTCCAACATTTTTCTTTCTCAAATTAACTTTATAGTTTAAGTGCATAATGGCAAAAAGGGAGAATAAAAAGTGGTTTGTGGTTTGCCTTGCTAGCCAGACATTCTGCTAACAGAAGACTGAGGTGTCCTTGGTTTTCTAATATTATTCATGTTTTAGATCCCAAGATAGCAGTGAATTCATCTGACTCAGATGTGACAGGGGATCCTCTCTGATGAGTATTTGCAACATTTTTGCATCTTTTCCTCTGAAAGTCTTTACTCCTTTGATTCGATTCCATAATTGGAAATTAAATGGAAAGCCATACTTCTTAAAAATCTTATGATTATAAATATTGCATTTCTTTTATCAGAGGTTGCCCATTGTCATGTTGTACATCTTTTTGACCTTTGGGCACTGAAGCATTGGTCCCTGTTCACGGCAGCACACACCTAGGGTGAGGATGCGGGTCTCACCTGTATGTTTCAAGTGTCCATATTAACCTCTAATTAGCTATCCTGTCTGGAAACTTCTAATACCTTTAAAACCATGGCCCAACTTAAAGTCTTAGCCAATATTGATATGCAGGTTTCACTGATGTTATAAATACATTATTAAACTACTGTCTCATTCACCTCACCTATTACTGGAGTAATTCTTTTAAGGATCTGTACTGCCTTTTTGTATTCACAATTTGGCATAAGTGGCTAATAAAAACAATACCATTTGTGAGTATATTTCTCTGGAGAGAAGAGTCAAAGTTGTTTTCTTTTTGAACAGGTAATAATTGATTATTTTCACACTAGAGACTAATTATTGAGCATCTGCATACTGTTAACCAGATAGAGATGAAGATTAGTTGAGGGGTTAATCTTTAAATTCTGTCTTTGTTGTCTCTAGTCTCCTTCTTCCAGCATTTGCTATTCCCCAACTTCTTCTATATCAAAGCCATTGAATATCATTGATACTATCAGTTTCTCTTCCAAGCTAGGCCAAGGCTAAGGATGCTTTTCCCTAGAAGAAAAAAAAAATTAAAAAACCCAACACCTCATTTGTAAGAGTATGTTCATATTCACTTGTTTATTTGTTCCTTCATTACTTCATTCATTTACTGAATTATTAAACCTCCTTTCTCTCTAATCAAATCTTGAAAGACAAATCTATTACCATTAAAAGCCCCAGAGTTAGGCACCAGAGACCTGGATGTTAAGTCCTAAATTTGTAACTAATTGTGTAAGCCAGATATTTTAGGCTCCTTAGACCTTAGTTTACTCATCTAAAAATGGAGCAGATTAAATCGGTAGTCACTTATCTTAATTAGGTCATAAGTCTCTTGCAGAATCTCATAACCCTGAACTCTCCTGAAAAGAAAATATGTTCATATCCACATACATAAAAAAAAATTTGCATTTGATTTCTTGGGACCCATGGAATCCTAAAAACCTGTGTATGAATACTTGGGAGATTCATAGGCTCCTGGTTATGAAACATTGAAGTAAATGGTCTCTACCTAACAGTCCATAGAACCTTGTTATTCAAAGTGTGGTTCTGAGCAGCAGTTCACCTGGGAGTTCCTAAAAATCCCAGGTCTTGTCCAGGACCTAACTTGAGAATTTGCATTTTCAGTGATTCATATGGACATTAAAGTTTGAGAAGCACAGCTATTACATTTGGTTTAAATAAATTTCATGTAAAAGCAGACAGGACAATAATGGTGATTATTAGAATGGCTTAGAAGTGCTTTCCTTTCTCTTGTCTCCTTGATGATGTCTCCAAATACAGACAAACCACAGCAGGGTTTTTAATCATGGACTCAGATCCATGAATAAAGTGAAGAACCTTTCAATAAAAGAAACTTAAATCTCTGGATTTTGCTTTATTCATGGAGGAAATATTTCTTTATATTATGATGTCTGTGTTAATGATAATCATGATTAAATATACATGATATTTGGGGAAGCTATCACTACTACTGGCCCCATTGACAAAATGGGAAGAAAAAAAACAAAAAGTTAGTTTGGTTATGGAAAAGTAATTCTAATGGCAGTCATTTACGTGAGCCACTTAGCGTTTCTGCATAATAATCATGCAGTATAATAATGATTATGCAATCCATGGGTGGACACAATGTATCAGATTAGCATTGCTGTAGGTTTTATTTAATCACAGAGATACATTTAGTCTTCATAATTTGTTATTCTTGCAGCATGGGAATCTGCTCAGAATCTTTCAAAATCAGGTCACATATTAGTTAAAAAACACATGTTAAAGATGAAAATTAGTGTTTTATATTAAGCTTTTTAATGCTTATATAGGATCTCTTTTCTGAGGTACAAATGTTTCAGTTCAAAACATATAAAAGAAATTTAAAACCATAAGTATTCATTTGTAGATGTCAGACTGAATATTTATATTATATCTGCCTAAAATTAAGGTAATTTTTGAAGTCCTCCTGGGTGGATGACACATTAGTCTTCAAAACTGTGAATTCCTGGGGCACCTGGGTGGCTCAGTCAGTTAAGCCTCTGCCTTCAGCTCAGGTCATGATCTCAGGGTCCTGAGATGGAGCCCCGCTTTGGGCTCCCTGTGCAGTGGGGAGTCTGCTTCTCCCTCTCCCTCTGACTCTCCTTCCTGCTTGGACTTTCTCTCTCTGTCTCAAATAAATAAATAAAATCTCAAAAAACAACAACAACAAAGCCCTGGAAAAAAAACTGTGAACTCCTGTATTTCCAAAATGAATTATTAAAATGGAATAACTAAAAGTATTAGAAGTATGGAAGATATAGGGATTAAGGGATAAGAAGAAACCAAATAAAGTGAAGAGAAAATAATGTTATGGGTGACAATGGAGGTAGATATGAAATGAACAGAGTAAGAGTCTTCATGCACAAATGCAAAACAGCATTTTACTTAGGAAAAAAAGAAATAAGGGGACAAAATAAGATGTTTTTAAAGTGTTCATGCATCTTTTGTTATACCAATAATAGTCACTCAATAATGCTCCATAATTAAATCACCATCTCTCTCCCTCGCCCTCTCTCTATCTTGAATGTGTTTATAGTAGTAGTGTTTCTTGTATTCCAGAAAGTGTATAATATATTAAAGAAGATGATACACCATTGTATTTCCAACAAAGATTCCTTTAGTAACTCTATGACCTCATGTGAGCTGATTGAGTTGATGGTTATTCTTCTCTGATCAGAACTTTTAGAAAACTGTAGCTCATTTGTCTGTGCCCTCTTATTTAAGTCATTTGCTTATCTCTTCTTACCTAAGCCACTTGAGTACTGGGCAGTTACTGCCAAAGTAGCTTTTTCTTTTAAAGTTGAAAAAGCAAGAAAAATAAGGTTAATTTCACTTTCTTCATCTCTAGTTAAGAGTTTTTGATAACTTTCTTTGCACCTATTAAACAGGCATTCTGGGTTTGATACAAGGGCAAAGTTTGGGTCCAGGGCGGCAAGGGTGAAAGTATATAGGTGACAGTTTCCCAACCATAGAACTCAATTGCCTTAGTGAATAATAAGAGTCAGACAAAGAACCAATCTGTTCTGTTGCATTTCAAATTGATTTACATCAGTTTATTCATTTGCTAGTCTAAGAGCATTTATCTTGCACTGAAACATTCACATGCTAATTTAATAGACATTTGTTGAATAAAGACAATAATTCAAGCCAATGATAGAAGAACACGCACTGTTCTTACATGCTATAATCCATTTAGGTAACGATTTATTATTTATTTTTCTACCTTTTTTGCTCTGCAGATTTGATTTTATATTGGATATCATTTCCTAGATAAAGCATGGACTATGTAAGTGGGTAATAGAGTTTTATAGTGCCTAACCATAGTATCACATACAATTATCTTTTAATAAGAATTATAATAATGATGTACTCCTCTACTACTTTTAATAGTTATGATGATATATTTCTACCCATACCCACGTAGATGCAGAGATTGCCTTTACTCCTTGGCCTGCTTCATTCTGAGGGCTGATGTACTTGAGAAAGGAACTAAAGAACAGGAGGAATCCACAAAAATCAAGAACTAAGCTAGAAATAAGAAAATACTGGGGTTTCTGGGTGGCTCGGTTGGTTAAGTGTCTGACTCTTGATTTTGGCTCAGGTCATGATATCAGGGTTGTGAAATCGAGTCCCCATGGGGCTCTGCACTGGGCATGGAGCCTGCTTAAGATTCTCTCTCTCTCTCTCTGTCTCTGCCTCTCACCACTTCAAAAAAAACAAAAAAAGAGCAAAAGAAAAAAAAGGAAATAAGAAAATACTGGAAAAATACTAGAACCAGAAATCAGATTTATCCTGCTCATTGAGCTCTGTATAGGGTTTATCTTTGTCTTCTCCTTTGCCCTAAGATTTTCTCTCCCTACTTGAAAGTCTTTGTGTTTGTCTTTATAGCAAATTTAGGCATTGACATTTTCTGAATTTAGAATATTTAAAGGAATTAGACATGCATATATGTGTGTCTATGCATTTGTGTATATATTTACTTAAGTGTGTGTTTATATGTAAATATATTTACAAGTGTATGCATGTGTATTGCATTTGCATGTGTGCGTATTTGTATATATACTTACATATTTGGCAGTTTGTGTTGGCATGCACATAAGTATGTATAAACGTGTGTGTATTTGAGTATCTATATGTGTATTTATATTAGGCATATCAGAAGACAAACAAATTTGAGAAAGTAAATAGCTCATCTGTATAATTGTTTGGTTTAAAAAATGTACTTTCTACACTTGATCTAATATATTCTGGCCTAGTTTATGTCAATAAACTTTTTGTGTGCTTCAGGAGAATAATTTTGATGAAGAGAAATTGACCTTGGACAGTTTTCCAGGGATTTGGA